>NC_089585.1:32867299-33077191 GCF_019320115.1 Miscanthus floridulus
AAGCAATCGAACTGCTACCATTCCTACATGCCTTACCTCCCAACCTACTGATTTGGCAGTGCCCACGGCTGGTGACAAGCAAAACACCAAATTGGTTAACTACAAGGCTCATTTGTGCTTTGGTGTGGGTCAGTTTGCTAGCTAGCTTCCAATCCTAGCCGTTGGGGCACTAAATCAAGATGGGATATCATGGACCACGTGTTTAAAGCTTGCAAATCGGCGTGGCTCCTTCGGCGGCAAGGCGATGAGGCAGTGGCTTGTAGGCCTAGCCAACCTTAGCTGAGGCCGCATTTAATGAGCGAGAGCGTCCGCACAGTGTGGCACAGATGGAGCATGTTCATGAACCGAGCACCGAATCAGGGTTCGCAGCGCGTTCTAGTGAAGGTAGGGCAATTTTAGAGCGGACAACATGACATCCAACACAATGTCGACCCATGCCATGCTCAAGCACTCACTTTGATGCAATCAACAATACCAAAACATGCAACTAGTGTTTAAACATTTTTGTTAGAAATTAAATGTCAAAATAGCATTGTCTTACTACTTCTCCATACATAAGAAAGTTCAGGATTTCAACTGGGGCTAAGTAACCATTAACTCTTTTGTCGTAATTTTTAATAGATCTAAACCTTGTTAATTTCAACCACAAATACTTCATACAATAGTCCATACCTTATACTAACCCGTAGGATCAAAATATTTGAGCACTATTTAACTATTTTGCTCCATATAATTCATCAAAAATGGAATTTTAACAATAGTTCAAGTGCTTGCCGAAAAGAGCTTATCTTAACGTCAAGTTTGATCTTAGAGCTCCTAAAACACTAGTTAACAACATCTATTTTCCAAAAGTTAAAGTTACATTGTCATCTACCAAGTTTGTACTTCCAACTTTATTTAAGTGTCACATACATGTTCTATAGTATTTTTGCTTAATAAAAATTGGTTTTAAACCCTAAGTGATATAACATGACTATTGAATCAACTTTCTTTTAGCACTTTTGATTATTGTTTTGAGTTACAGAAATTGATCTACACACTTTATCATATGCATTGACACATACACATGATGCTCATGACATAGTTTAGCAAGTTGTTTAAGTGGTAACACCGAGGGTGTTACACTTGTAGCCTTCACTTGGGTCTTGAGCAATTGAAAGATAGAACAATAAAGTCAAGCACTATGTCTCAAGTTCTTTGCTCAACCATTATTCTAGAGTTTTTATAGGTTTTCAAAATAAAACTTAGATCTCTCCATGTATGACACTCTTAAGTCTCTCAATGTATGTGGTATTTATGGAACCTTACCAAGGCAATAGCAGTGTTATGTCTTTCCTTTCTTACAACTATGGCTTATGTGGAGTTCATAGGAGTAGAGAAAGCATAAAAGAGCATACTTGCAATACATATATTGTAAAGTCAAACAATGGATCCAAATAGAGTTGAGTCATACAATCAAATCAAGATGTGCATGTGTATGGATATATGGTGGATATATATATGGTGGCTAACCTAATTCTACCATGCTCCTTGAAAACATATCCCTCTTTTGAAACTTGAAAATAACCTTACAAGAAAACATGGGCTATCTTATTCATCTCACTTTTTTCAGGCCGGCATCTAAGTACCCATTGTTTTAATAATTCGGACACTTATCCATTTTTCATCTCTTTTTTATGAATAACTTTTGCATAGCCCATGCTTCTTTCTACAATAGAACTTTGGAGCATTAATTTGGGGGATATCCTATAGGGTATATTTTTGGTGTTCACTCTTAGTGTAGGAGTAAAACATTTTTGGGTGGATCTAGATGGAATGACATGTTTTTGCGCCTACCCTCAGTGTATGAGTAGTGCATATGTGAGTGGTGTGTACGTGATCTTGATTTTAAGAGCATGACAAACCTCTCATAAGGGTCAACAAAGCTTGACTAAACTCAATGCAAAACAAGCATCATATATAAGTGGAAGTTTTTCTATTCTAAATACCATATATGGCACTGGTAGGAATTCAAGCTTTGTCTTACAGGAGATCATCATGTAAGATTTTTATGTTTCTCAAAAGATAAATCTCTAGAACTTTAGTATCACTAGGAATATGATAATAACAGTTCAGACCTTCTCATATCTTATCCATCAATTACCTAGACTTAGATCAAGCATATGCTACCCATGAGTTTCAAGTTCAAAGTAAATTCTTATATCAAAACAGTCGTATCCAAAACTTGGAAAAATTCAAGGCTGAAAACTAGGTACTTAAAAGGAATCACGACAGAGCAACTAGTCATCATTTCTATTGCAAGAGATTATACTTAGAGCTCATTTTATTTAACACCTAAAAACTACACATACACTTTTTATTTTGTTTTCATAATTTAATATCACACCTTAATATATATATATATATAGCTAACATAAATTTTTATTTTGTTTTAACTTGTTATGCATCTTTTTATGACTTTAGCAAATATATATAGAAAACTCAAAGATAGTAAAGCCAAAAAGGGAAAGAAATACTTAGCTAGATACATGGGGGATGCTCCTCCCCCAAGCTAGATGTTGTCGTGGTCTTTCTTAAAATCTCTCTCATCCTTCTAGAAGTAGTTTTCCTTGTATAACAGGTGTAGCAGCGGCTCGAGAATATGTTCTTCGGATGGATGGCTTTACTCTTGATCATCCAGCAAAATATTCCAACAAGAACACCAAAACTCGTGGCATAAATTAGGATAAGGGGTTAGCGGTCAGCCATTCAGAGATTTGTTGTCCTTAGAGTTTAGACAGATTTCCTAATTGACAAAGTCTTAGTAGAATGTCTATTTAATATATTTTTGGATTTTTCTTATTTATATAATGCAGAAAGAAAATATGTGTGCATGTTTTTTTTTTATTTTTATGCCACCCTGGTGAATATTCCTTTGGGCTTTTACACACTGAGAAAATTTTCACATGGGGCTTTAGGCTTTATGATGCAATGATATAATGCAATAATGAAACATTTTATTTTTCTTTTCTAAATGCAATTCTAATGCAGAAAAGTAAATATGCTAAAGAGACAAATAATTTATGCAATGCTAGAAAGTAAATATGGATAACTACGGTTGTTACCTCACGGTGAGGGTTTAGATTTTTAAGTCCTCCAAACAGGACTTGACTGGGGAGAAGTCCTTTATTCCTTAGGTGCATCATCCGGTCTCAGCGGTGGAGACTCAGATGACTACACTTCTTGTGATGGTGATTCCGATGGTGATGTCACCTTTTTTTCCACACCTGCCTGGACTGTGGACTTGTCTTAGGTGGAGTAGGTTCTTCTTTCATAGGCACTTCAGGCTCTTCATCTTCCCATTCATTTCATCGGGGTTGGTTCCTTTGGTGTTGGGATAATCGACGTCTTCTCCTAGAGCAGCTATTCTTTGACTGTTTGTAAGTAGTATAACTATTGAAATAACAGCATACCTTTTCTTCAGGGAATTGGAAGTGGACTTATCTAGATCCGACATAGATGATCGCATTGGTGGTGTTGAGGAACGACCTTCCAAGGATGATGGGTGTATTGTCTTCTTCTTCTCCCATGTCCAAAACCATGAAATCGAGAGGGGCATAGTGATCTTGTATTCTTACCATAATGTCGCTCGCTATTCCCTCAGGGAATTAGATTGATTGGTCCGCCATCTGCAACTACATATATGTAGGGAACAAAGGTTTGTTACCGAATAAATATTCATACATTACCTTGGACATTATATTGATGTCCGATCCAATGTCGTAGAAGGTCTTGTGGAAGATTCTTTTTCCAATGGTTCACTTGATCATCGGTACACTAGGATCATCCTTCTTAGCAAGGAATGGTGAGGCAAGGAGGTGGTCATACTCAGATCGGAGTGTGTTGATCATGTTGACCATTTCTTCTTGTGGCTGACTGGTCTAGTTCTTCCTCCTTCTCCTATTCTTCTTCTTCTTGGTTACTGTTGTCTCTTTGGGCAAGTATGCCCTTTGTGGATGACTAGGAGATTGTAAGATGCGATTCTTGAACAAGAACTTCTTCTTGTCCTTGATCGTGAAATAGATCTTAGCACTGTCCACGTAGATGATGGCCTTCGTGGTGCTTAGGAAAGGTTGGCCTAAGATAATGGCTTCCCTTATGTCTCCACCTATTTCCAAAACCACAAAGTCTACGGGAACATATGATTATCCTACTCGAATAATGGCATATTCAAGAATTCCCTTGGGGTAACAGAGTGACTGATCTACAAGCTACAAACGCATATTTGTGTACAATAAAGCATCTCCATTAATTCGATCATAGATTACCTTATGCATGATGTTGACGCTTGCTCCGAAGTCATAGAAAGCTTCTTGGAAAATGTGAGGTCCAATGGCGATGGGGATGATAGGTCTTCCTGGATCGCTCTTCTTCTCAGGCAAGGTATAATCTATCCACCTTCCTATCGAGGGCTCTATGTAGTAGTAAGTTTCATTATGAATATCGACAAGATTTGTAGTTTCTAAATCTTTCAGTTGCCCTAGAATCTTACCTTTGTCGGATAGAGGAATAGCAGTCGCCAGCTAAGCTATTTGTGATTCTATCATTTTATTAAAGCTATGCTGGTTCTTAATGGTAGAAGCAAAGCTATGCATTCTATTATTTATGTTCTCTAGAATTTTATCATTGGAAGCTACCTTTCTAGATAATGCCTCCATAATTTTGGATTGACCAGCAATTAATTCTCTCAAAGGTGGTTGATTAAAATTATTAAAATTACTACCTTGATAATTACCTTGGTAGTTCGGCCTTTGTTGCTGGTTCCATCCAAGATTCTACTGAGGACAAGTAATTGTTGTTGTTGGCAAAATTCACATCCTCTTGGGTTTTAGGACAGCAGTTCCCTTAATGCCTAGTGTTGCCATAGACTTCACACGTCATGTGTGAATCATGAATGTGCATGACTTCTTGCTTTTCATTAGCTCGATCTTCAAGCTTCTTCATCAGCAGGTCCATCTTGGTAGACAGCATGTCTACTTCCTTAAGTTGATGTATACCTCCACCTCTTTTGCTGGTTTGAGCACATTCTTCATTCCATCCTAGGTTGGAGGCCATCTTCTCCACAAGAGTGGTCACAGCTAGAAGTGTAAGTGACAAGAATGCACCTCCAGCAATAGCATCCATAATCTTGAAAGTGTTCCCATGCCTCTGGGATAGATTCATCATGTTGTTTCTAAAAGCTTGAAATTCTCTCACGTAGAGCATTGGTCTTGCCTATGGGAAATAACTTTGCTATAAAGGCAGTGGACCAGTTATCGCATGTAGTGTTTCTGTCTTTATTGGTGTAGAACCATTGCTTTGCCTTTCCAAAGTGTGAAAATGGGAAGAGGCAAAGTAGTATGGCATCCTGGGTTACTCCTTTGATGGTGAAGGTGATGCAGATCTCTAGGAAGTGTTAGAGATGTACACTTGGATCTTCATGTGCCTTTTCACAAAACTAGTTTGATTGCACCATGTTGATGAGAGCTGGCTTGAGCTCAAATCCATTGTCTCTGACATTAACTGTCGGTCCAGTACGGATGTTGGTCGTAGTTGGAGCAGAGAATTCATAGAGAGTCCTATTAGCCATGCCTTCAAATTTTGGTGTTAAGCTTCACCTTATCTAGTTGTCTTCTGATTTTAAAGCCGAGACTTTCTTGAGTATAGCTCTTATTCTCCTGATTAAAGCTTCTGGATCTTCAACGTAGTTTGTCGAAAGGTCAAAACCGATCATATATTACCCTACATAAGATAAACAAGTAGACAAAATAAGGGTAATCCTGCTTGAGCAGAGGTTAGTGGCTATCTTCGATCACATCAATAAGTATAAGTTTCTTAATACTTCCTTTGCTAGTTACCTTTCCCGGCAATGGTGCCAAAAATGCTTGTTGACATTTCTTAGCGTTTCTACTAAGAACAAAATTTAAATCCTAACCCCTAGCAACAGCCCAAAAATGCTTATTGGTATTTATTAACGTGTCACTTGGTTGAAGTACTTAGCCACCTATTATAAACCTATATCTCCTAACTTTACTAGGTTGTCATCCCTAGTGATGATGCTAGAGATATGTGTTGGTACTACATAGTATTACTACTAGAATGACACTAAGCAAATCTTTATTAAAGTATGTGACTATATAAATCTATGAATAAAGAGTATCCGCAAGCACACAGATAATATACCCTTGTAGCATTTAACCCGAGAGTATTCCAAGTATCATTATTTATATTTTTACCACTAGGAAGGTCAAGCTTGGACATGTATTGATAACTTATATTATTGAAGGAGAAGTAAACCATAACAAATACTCTACTCACAACAGGGATAAGTCATAAGATAAGATATGTATATATGATAAGTAATGATAATAATAAGTCACTCAGAGCACTCCTTTCTATGGCATTAGCATGGTCAAGTAGAATATTAGAGGAATAATTCCTAAGTCATTCTTAATTACAAGTCAAAGCATACATTTGATTAGTGCAATTACACCTAGTAATCATGGCTAAGATCATCATCATATCTACATAGAAGGGATATTACTAAGATTGAGGGCAGAGCTCATTCTACCTTCATAATCGGACCCTACGTGCGGCTATATTCGGGGAGTGGACTACAGAGGACTCAACGGGAGTGTCACATTCGTGATCTACCACATGACCTAGAATATAGGGTGTATCAGTAGCTAAACAACATATAAGCACCATGCTTACACAATGTCGACCACCCACCCATGGTACCTTGGAGTGAGCGTTATACAAACTTATGCATAAACATAATGATAAACTAGCTATACTACACATAAAATCAAAGTAGATGATGAACATCATAATGAAGAACATGAATAAGATGAATATTGAGATTGTCATAATAATTATAATTAGCATATAAAAATAATGGAGAAACAAAAGAGAGAGGGGTACAAAGTTTATACCGATCCAGACTCTTGACAAGATCAGGAATCCAAGCGAAATCTTGCTTGCCTCCTTCTAGATCTATCCTAACTAGTTATGCTATGGAGGAGGAGGAGCTCTGAGGAGATTAAGGTTTCCATCTTCTCAAAGGACTTGATGACTTATGATTCCTAGGGGAGGCAGGGGCTGGATTATATAGCCCTGAGGCTCCAACGTGAGCCCTTAGATAAAACTGACTTAAGCAATGACCTAGATGCATCCTCAAAGGCTGTGGGAGACTGCCATATGAAGCTGGATAATTGGTGGGACTAGGGGGTCGGGTGGCCCCACCTATCGGGGGGTGGCCCTTCGCTTTGGTGATGTGGCTTCTAAACCCTTCTAGAGTCTTTCCACCTAGGTACCACAGCGGAACTCTGTATTATCCTTCAATGATTAGGTCCTCCTTAGCGGTTCTCTATTTAAACTCTGCTAGAAACACATATTCACCAAAAACTTGTTGAATTTATTAGTTTAAACACCTAAACCTTCATTGGTGATTATATTTATGCCCTTATGCATGTTTAATTGATGGTTTAAGTTGGTTGTTAACTATCATCAACATGCACGCGTAGGCAGTTGGGGAGCATGGCTTGTGGGGCCACAGCACCATTAAGGTGAGGCGACTGCGCAAGGAAGCAAGGAGCTAGCCCACGTGTTCGTGGTGACAAGGCGAGCAACAGCAACACAGCATGGTGCCATAGCGGCTGTCGCTGCCATAGCAGTAGCATCGTGCGGCAGCAGCCAGAGGCGGCCAGCGGCCCATGGCTGGCCAGGCAGGCGGCCAGCAACGAGGTGGGAGCATAGTGACTAGCAGTGGCCAAGCCACAGCCAGGCCATAGCTAGGCCGAGGACGGCCTTGGCCGGCCAACATGCGACAGCGCACGTGGGCACGGGTGGCAAACATGGCGATGTCATGCTCCCGAGCGCGTTGACCCTGCCCACCTGGCCAACCAGCCCGAGATGAAGTTCTACATGAATTTTAAAGTGTTTGCCAAAACTAAATCGATTTGATTGAGGCTCGACCACCTAAACCATGCTAAAGAGGGTACATCAAACTACCATACGGAACAAAACATAGCACTAACCTTTAGCTAAATTTTCCAAAATTAATTCACCAACATAGCCTTGTCACACTATTTTCAAACATAAGGATTTTTCTAAATCTTGAGCAAGATTTGATTTCAAGTTCCATTTCTAAGCTATTAGAAATACTAGCTAGCAATATTATTTTCCTAAGACAAAAGTTGCATTGTCATCTACAAAGTTTGTACTTCAAACTTTATTTAAATGTCACATACATGTTTTATAACATTTTTGCTTAATAAAAATTGTTTTATAAGCCTACTCGATAACACACAAGCACTAGAACCCTTCGTAACTAAATCTTTGTTGGGCATTTTTAGTACAACCAAAATTCTATTTTCACTTTCCCACATGTTCTAACACATAAACATGATGCTCATGAGGTGGTTTAGTAGCTGTTTTAGGGCGTAACACCGAGGGTGTTACAACTTAGGCGCTGGGGGATAGAACTATGGCCTTGCTACCATGGAAGCCCTTGACTAAGATGAGCCTAAGGCACCCACCTCAATGGCTTGCTTGTGGCCTTTTGCTACCACATGTATGTTGTTCTGGTTCTCTTGTGTGAGGGCATCGCTGACAAATTCATTATATGTAGCACATCTAGAGTTAGCCATGGTTTTCATCAACTTGGTGACAAAGCCTCTCTTGAAGCTTTCTATGTTTTTCTCTTCTGTATCCATGAATTCAAGTGCATATCTAGACAAGTTATTGAATGCATGCATATACTCGGTTAGAGGTCTTTGTCCCCTATGTCAGCTTCATAAACTCAACAGCCTTCATCCATATCAGCCCTGGGGGTATATGGTGCCCCCTAAAGGTTGTCTTAAATTGTTCCCAGGTGACATTTGCACCCGCGGGTAGGGTAATGAGTCCATCAAATGTCTGTCGGTCCTTGCAATTCATGGGATGCATATTCTACCTTCATCTATTCAGTGACCCTCAACATGTAGAATTTTTGCTCGATAGTGTTTAACCATTCATCCGCTAGGAGCAGTTCTTCTGCCTCCTTGAAGACGGGAGGCTTAGTGTCCTAAAAGTCCTTGAATGAGCTATATTAATTGGGTTCTAGCCCTTGATTTTGTTGGCGGGCACAGGCAGTATTCTACACAATGAGGCACGGTGTTTCTTCCATCGCTCGCTGATTCCCCAAGAATTACGTGAAAAATTCATTCACGAAGGGCGGCGATGGTGGTGGTAGGTCACCATCATTGCCACCTTGGCTAGTACCTGCCCCAGTGTGAGTGTGAGTCATTTGCAAAATTGCAACAATAAGTGATTATTGGATGATGTCAAGAAATTATAGAAGAATTGTGTAATCATGCCAAACTAAATTTACTGGAGAGAATTTAAATTCATACAATAAAATAGAGACATAATAATTCATTCTCACAACATAACACACCAATTTGATCACTTATTGTACTCGTAATATGTTCGCATGCATGTCACATTTTACAAGTAAAACAAAACTAGAATTTCATTGGAGTTCGAACCATAGTGGACCAACATGCAAGGTTCTAATATTACATCAAAGTTACATCACAAAGACTGAAACTTAAACTACAAGTCTTGTGCAGCTTCTGCCAGGGCTGCACGGTTGTTTGCATTGATCTGCTATCACGTAGCTATGAATGCCTCAGCACGAGCGGACTCCAGCTGCCCCTGCAGTCATGCTAGCACTGCCTAATCATCAGCTCTTGCTGCTTGGGCGACAGCTCTCTACTAATCGACCTGTTCCATCTAAGTCTAGAGGGCTCTCAATGCAGTATAAGCTTCATCGGTGTCCCAACGAGCCTCCCTAGTTGCCTTCTTGTGCTTACGCACATGCTTTCTTAGCTTTCGATGTGCTGCCTCTGCCATCATAAGCCTATCCATGCAAGTGTCATAGGACTCTTGCCAAAAGTACCTGGTGTCCTGGCATGTACAAAACATCTTCATTACTGCAAACATAGCACTCATAGCAAGACAGGAACTTTTTGCCCGCTCATCCCTATCATGGATGAACGCATTGCGGTTGCGTTGTGCCCAAACTGCTATAGATGGATCCACTAGAGGAAAAGTATCAGCTGCACTGCCGGTTAGCTCATCCCCATGCTGCTGACAAATCTGGCTCAACACCTCAAAGGCAACTACTTGGACACCTTCCCAAGGAGTTTTTCCCTCAGAATCCGCCTTCCACTCCTACCAAAGGGTGCTTGGGAACAAGTAGGTGTGGTTAGCTACACCTCATACCATGGCTGTCCGTCCAGATATCCCTTATTCCAGAAAAAGTGGGCAGTTCGGTACACCCCACAAAGTGCAGTACCCTCCAGAGCAGGGCAGGGGTATCGAACATCTCTAGGAAAGTCTCACTCCTAGCTAATGCTGCCATCTGTACCAACAAAATATGGTGCACCTCTTTGTGAGAACAATGTTATAATGGAAAAGAGTTACTTAACAGAATAAGAAACTTATAAGGGGAGGAACAATGCAAGTATGTAAATGGATGAATTATCATGATGCATGCACGTTCCCTATGTCCTCACAAACATCGGAGAAATTGATCTTCTAGCGGCATATACAGTGGCATACAAACGCTCTCTCATAATATACGTGTAACTAGTTGGGCTACACGTTTTGTTGTTAGTGTACCTGCACAAGAATTCTATTTAAGCCCAACCCCACAATTATATATGCAGAAATGAAAATCTGGGCTCTAGGTTGCAAGCTAAATACTTCCATATATATATATACCCATATATATATACTTCCATACCAAAGCTACCCGAAAGTAAATACGTCCCATACACACATAAGATATGCATATATAGTCATATCAATGCTAACCCATAATTAAATACCTCCATATATATATGAGACATATATATACTTTAGTATCAAAACTACCTCTCCCCTTAGACCGCACGCTCACATCTTACAGTCATGCTACTCATCATCTTACCTTGAGCGTAGAGGTATTTGATCCATACATTACCACTCAAGTGAATGGCACCCATACAATAGCACGCCGTATGGACAACGAAAATAAAAAAAAACCCATGTTAGCACCCATACAATGGCACCCATAAAGGAAATGATCACTAGCACACTTTAGATTCAAATTTTAGGTTTGAACACCTATAAATATAACTATAAGTTGCCAAAACCTGGTTTTAGAAAATAAAAACTTTTATTTTAAATACACATGTGGTAAATAATGTTAAATCTTGTTCCCATGCCAGCTATGACAGAACCATCCAATTTATAAGGGCACAAGTACAATGGCAACCCATGAAGCGGTCGCACTTTGATACTTGAGCCCATATAAACCTGGTAGTCCATCGAGTACCACAAAGGGTCTCGATTCATCACCAACATACAACCAAGATCATACATGATTCAACATACATGCCACATATTACATAGAGTTCACAAATACATTACCATCCATCGGAGTACAATTAAAAGTTATTGCAACCCAAGTTCAAATAAAGTAGTAGTAGTGGAAGCAAAGGTAGTTTTGAAACTAACATCTCACACCCTTGTTCAAATACTTGCTAGTTTGTGATCACATCCCACAAAAGCATCATAGACTAGATATATAGAAGCACCTTGCCCATTATAATATCCATGATATACTATGTTATCTGCAACAAGTGGGAAATAAACCATGAGTACGAGAAGGTACTCAGCTACACTTACCCATCATAAACCAAAAATAAAGTGACACCGAGGATCATGCAAGGCTTTATAGTGGAGCTAGCTTGACAACATTTTGCATAAAAAGCTACTAGTTCAACTATACATTTTATAATTCGGTTACCAAGTTAACAATAGCTATTCATCTCTAGATTAGCAACTAACCTATGCCAAACATGTGGTATATCATTTAGTAGCATAACAATAGTAACCATAGCCGGTGTAATAATTCCAAGCTCATCATAACCATCATATTCCATAATCCAGTTACTACGATGTTGGAGCTAGTCAAGTTTCTCACTATCTAGGAGAGACGGTGATTCAAATTGTTTGTAACCAGCTAGGCAGTATTCCTAACATAAATCTAGGTCTACCAGCCATGGTAGCCATAGGTTACTTTTGGTACAACTCAGGTCTATATTTTACGAGTTCGATAAGCGCCGCACAATTAGGGACAACTAGCTGCCAGGGCATTCAGGCCTAGCCTACCCTTGGGCTCACGTCTGGCTCCCCACACATCCTTACTACCTCTAGTGTGCACACTCTTACAGCATGAGGCCCGGCCTGAGTTGAGCTACTTAGCTTCGTGGTCGGAACGAGTTATCTGGCCAGCTAAGTGAGAGGCATGCGTTCAATCTCGACAGAAATGCCAACAATGGTATGGTCCTTAATCGACACGGATGGGACCAACATAGCCAACCCAACACCATTGCATATAAGTTCCCGCCTGGTCTCCACTTAATAACACCCATGGTTATTTTCCACGATAGCAAATATAGCCAACCGTGCTCCGATATCTACCTATATCTCACAAGTGACAGGAAATCACTGGACTTCTACTGGTCTAAGCATGGCTAAGATATGTTCGATCCTGGACCTACATAGGGTTCGAGGTATATTTCTAGGCAAGGTAGTTCTATGCATCAAGTGTTTCCAGCCAACTCTTATAACCTAATGCTTCAAACATAAAGGACTCAAGTGATATTTATAAAAACATAGGAGGCTTAGAATGCTCCAGGGCTTACCTTTCAGAAAGGAGGTAGGCCTATGATTGGGGCACTTAGGTAATTCCATAGGAGCTTGCTCCTCGCTTTTAGGAGCTACCTGCTATGGTGCCTCTTGATTCTCCTCCTCCTCTGCCTCAAACTCCAATAGTGTGATTCCTTCTGGCGATTCTATATGCATGAGCACAAAATAAGATACAAGAATGCACAGGTAATGATATGGATAATATGATATGATGCATAAACATAAATGTCCTTAAAAATAAGGTATTAGGGTGATAACAAGATTAACTTTCTTTTACTGAGTAGGTGCATATCTCCTCTCTAGTAACTAAACAAACATCCATTTAAAGTATTTTCTGGACTACAAGAAAATAGCTACTTATTTTAACCATATCCGGAGTCTTATACACCCAAATAACATGACTTGGACTTTCTAGAAAGCTTATAAAATTACCTAGAACTTTATGGTAATCATCTTAAGGTGATTAAATAGTTAACTAGGTCAAACAATTACACCTTTCAGATCTATCCAGAGGACAAGCAAATCTGACAGTAGACTTTTAGAAGCTATAACTCTCACACCATTAGGACTATAATCATAAAATTTTAGGACAAGATAGATGAGTAAGTTATATACAACTTTGTTATTAACAAGATTCCTAGAAAACATCATTCCCATGGTGAAAATATCATGACAACAAAAACTATACCTGCAGTCATCTACTTGAATTATAGAGCCCTAATTAACAAGTTGCCTATAACCAATTATTTATGAGCACCACTACTAACATCAACAGATCCCATGCATCACAAGAACCCTACAAAACATCATGGTTAAGCCCAAATAATTAATTTATATTCATTTATTAATTTCCTTATATAATAGGCTGATTTAGAGGATAGATATTTATAGTACACAATAAATCCTGAGAAAATTACAGTAGCCTACACAAGACCCAATAGTCTACTGTATAAGTTTCATGCCATTTGGATAAGTACAACAACCTCTACAAAAATGGCAAGTTGCAAACGCTTATAATAGCAAAAATAGTTTAGCCTAGGGAAAAGTGTCAAACAATAGATTTCATAATTTTCTTACTTTCACCATAGCACAAGAACATTGTGTAAAAAGTTTCATAATCATAAGTTATGTATATTTACCCCAATTAATTTCACCAGAAACTAGAATTTAATTAAGGTTAAATAGCAAAACCATATTTCAAGTATGCCTACTGTAGATTTAGTATTTTTCCTAGCTAAAGCATGTTAACACAAGACCAACAAAATTAGAATCACAGTTTTAGCACCTCTCTAGCTCAAGTTATGCATTTTACAAGATAAAAACTATTTTAAAAGCACTTATCCCACTCAATTTAATTCCCTTAGAAAACTACCCCAAACATTAATTTTTTACATTTTTATCAAATAGTATATTTCATGATGAATCCAATAAAATTTGGATCGCCTCATTTGGACACTCCTAGCTCAAGATATGATTTTTGCAAGTTTGCTACAAAATCTTGAAAAACAAATAAAGAAAAATCAAATTTCCAACTGGGAGCTACAGCTAGGTACACCGTGTCTATGCACCCTCGATGGCTGATAATAGGGGCCTGTAGGTCAACTGGTCCCACACAACAGAGAAGCAGAGGCAGGGGCGTGGCGGTTGACTGGCGATAACTTGCCGATGGTGAGGTCACCGGCGATGAGGTCACCACCAATGTGTTCCTTTGGGGGGTATAACCCTGGATACCCACGGCAGACCACATGGGCTACGCCCTCAGGGGCAGTCCAACCCACAAGATGAAGCCTTGTAGGATATGACTCTACTCGATGCCTTTCGCAAGACATCTAGAGGATATCCTGAAGATACTATAAGATCTGTTAGGATATGTATGATCCCAAGATTCCTGTAATCAGTTATTACTTTCTAGTTATCTCTTAGATCTAACCGACTTGTAATCCTGCTCCCTAGGCTATATAAGGCAGGCAGGGACCCCCTCCAAACTCACGCAATATCATACAATAGCTAATACAAACCAACAGACCACAGGAGTAGGGTATTACGTCATACTGACGGCCTAAACCTATCTAACTCGTGTGTCTCTGTTGCCTTCTTGTTCTTGATCTCACGCACCTCTGCCGATCAATCTACCTTTGTGGGATACCCCTCAGAGGACTGCCGATGATATTCTATCGACAGTTGGTATGCCAGGTAGGGGTTTATGTGTTGTTTCCTTATCAAACAAGATGGCTTTTTCCGTAGGCTCTTCATCCCTCCCATAGCCTAGCCAGATCTTCACGGTCGGATCAATCTCCTAGATCATCAATGCTAACAGAGTCAGAGAGCTCCTCGAGCTGGCATAGGTCAATTCTATGCCGATTATCCCCACACCTGTGACTACAGATCCAATCTCAGAACCACCCTCGAGGTCGCCTTCATTAGCAACTCACCGCTCGCTTCCTCGCTACTAGAGGAGGCAGATCAACAATGATGACCTGATCAAGTCCATCGATCAGGTCAGTCTGAAGCTCGTCGATTGCCTCTCCATCACCGAATTGGCTCTAGACACTTTGGTTCAGCACCGACCACCCTCCAATCCAAATCTATTAGAGGCTACTCATAAAACTCTAGGAGTTGCGGCTCTGCCCTTTAGGCTCACCAATGTCGCCACCACCTACCAATATGCCATAGGGGGCAAATTCACCAACCAAGTGGGAGACATCCTTCCTCTCACCGACCAGATCACCGACCAGCCTCCGCCAGCCATCAACATGCTCCACGTCAACTGATGCTCTAGAGCATCCCTCTAGACCATCCTAGAGGAGAATCTAGACTCTGAGTCCTAAGGCTCTATGAAGACCCTCACCAAAACCTTCACTGAGCAACTTCCTCTCCCTCCTTTCTAGGGTGGTGCGATCTTCAATGTTAGCATCGATAGCCCCCCTTAGAACAGTGAGATCGAGGAGGAACACGCTTTTTGTGAGAACCAAAACATCAACCACACACAATGTCGAGCAAACAAGAATGCCCTCGCGATGGCCGAGCAGCAGCTTGACTCGCAAGGAAGGCCACTCTAGCGCAACCTTGATGAAGAGTTTCTCTGCGTTGATGGCCATGAAGTCTTCAAGACTCTAAGCACCAATCTGGCAGTGGCCACCAACGAGCTCGCTCGCCTCCTACAGATGCCCAAGCTCACCAAGGTCGCCTCCATGCTTAAAGTGGCGCACTACCAGGTCAATGAGATTCCACAGGATCAAAGACCTTCATACTCCACTACTTTGATTCGCCGATCAGTCCCCACAAGAACCAATCACTGCCAAAGTCGCTTCACCGAACAGCACCACGATGATAGGCAACCCCTCTAGGGTAGAGCTAGGGGCAACCACGCTGAACATCACCGCCAACACGACTAGAAGATCGACCAGGACGTCCGGGTGCACCTCAACAATCTCCAAGATGCACGATGACATATCAACAAATGCCATTTTGGTCACCATGAGGATGAAGTATGCCGCCACCATGAGTACAAGTAAGAGTATGGCAACCTAGACTCAACCCTTGAGCCAATCGCCAGCGGCAATGCTGTAGCGTCGACAACCCCAAGGGGGGCCCAGCATTCACAAGGGTGCTCCAAACACTTTAGTGGCCTCGTGGTTTCAAAATCACTAGGGTCGAGCCCTACGAGGGGAGGATGAATCCAACACGGTGGTTATAGGCTTATGCCACTGCTGTTCACGCCACTAGGGGAGACACCAGTGTCATGGCGAACTATCTTCCCATCATGCTCGTGCCAACCATCATGAACTGGTTTACTAGCCTTGCCCCAGACTCCATCGGATCCTGGGATGAGCCAAAAAAGTCTTCACCGACAATTATATGGCTACGTGTACGTGACTGGGAACTAAACATGATCTCAACCACATCAACCAGAAGCCATCCAAGCTCCTCCACAGCTACATCCAATGTTTTTCTGAGATGAGGAATTCTATTCCAAACATCATAGAAGCTGAGGTCATCACCACCTTCATATGAGGACTCCATCATCGTGAGCTTCGCTCTAAGTTCAATAGTAAGCCACCCATGGGGATTGGCGAGATGATTGTCATAGAACCGACCAATTTATAAGAGTACAAGTACAATGGCAGCCCGCAAGCGGTCGCACTGTCATACTTGAACCCATATAAACCCGGTAGTCCATCGAGTACCACGACGGGTCTCGATAAACAATTTACAACAACCAAGATCATACAGGATTCAACATACATGCCACATATTATATAAAGTTCATAGATACATTTCATCATCAGAGTATGAATAAAAGTTATTACAAACCGAGTTTGATAAATAAAGCGGAAGCAAATAAGTTCAAAAATTAAGTTTCCAACATAGTTTAATACAGTGCCAAGTCGGATCACGGTCCACAAAAGCAAGGATAGGAATTAATAAAGAAGCCTGCCCAAGGCTTACTCCTCATCCACAGTGGGATAGAAGCAACTCTTGCAATAACCGTGATACACAGTGCCATCTGCAACAATGGGAAAATAAACCCTGAGTACGAGAAGGTACTTAGCTAGACTTACCCATCATGAACCAGAAATAAAATAACTCCAAGGATTATGCAAGGCTGTATAAGTGAACGTAACTTGACAACATTTTTGCGTAAAAGCACTTGAATCATGGTATAGTTACAATTTCATTATTAGGTTATTTATAGCTATCCACTTCTAGATTAGCAACTATCCTATGCCAAACATGTGGCATATCATTTAGAAGCATACAATAGTAACCATAGCAGGTATTGTAATTCCATATTCATCCGAACCATCATGTTTCATAACATAGTTGCTACGATGTTGGGACTAGCCAAGTTTCTCACTATCCGGGAGAGACGGCGATTCAAATCGATTTCAACCAGCTGGGAATTTATTCCTAACACAAACCCAGGTCTACCAGCCACGATAGCCTTAGGTCACCTTTGGTATAACTCAGGTACACATTTCGTGGGTCCGTACCGCGCCGCACAATCTGGAACACCAGATGCCAGGATGCTCAGGCCAAGCCTGCCCTTGGGCTCAGTCTGATCGTTCCCCAGAAGGAGCGCACAACAGAACGGTTCCCGGCCTGAGTTGAATTACTCGGCTTCACAGTCGGAATGAGTTATCCGGCCAGTTAAGTGAGAGGCATGCGTTCAATCTTGTCAGAAGCACCAACAACGGTATGGTCCTTAATCGACATAGATAGGGATAAATCCACACCCAAGACCTCCATGTCTTGTTGCTTCTCTATCGACTTCCCGTCTGGTCTCAATTTACTCTTACCCCATGGTTCTATTCCATGATAGCAGATATAGCCAACCGTGCTTTGGTATCCACCTACATCTCACAGGTGACAGGACATCACCCAACTTCTACTGGTCTAAGCATGGCTAAGCATATATTCGATCCTGGACCTATACTGGTTAAAGGGTTAATATCTAGATAAGGAATTTACATGCATCAAGTGGTTCCATTCAACTCTTATAACCTAATGCATCAATCATAAGTACTTAAGTAAACATTTGTAAATTACAGGGAGACTTATAATGCTCTGAGGCTTGCCTCACAGAAAGGAAGTAGGGCGGTGGTCATGACACTCCGGAAGCTCTTTAGGGTTCTGCTCCATGCCTTCGGGAGCTGCGGCTTGCAGATCCTCAGCCACTCATCAGCCTGTAGTGGTTCCTCAGCCACCTTGAAGATTGGAGGCTTCGTATCTAGAAACTCCTTGAATGTACTGTGCTGATTTGGCTCGGCCCCTGGTTGATGTGGGTGGCCACGAGTAGTGTTTTGCGTGATAAGGCGCAAAGCCTCCTCCATTGTCCTCTGGCTCCCTAGGAACTGGGTAAAGAACTCCTAAGCAGATGGTGGTGGTGGGGATGGCAAGTCGTCATGGTTGCCATCCTAGCTGCCACCAGCTCTAGCACGGGTGCGTGTCATCTGTGAAGTTGCAACAATAAGCGATTATTGGTTGATGCCAAGAGATTGCAGATGAATTAGGTACTCATGCCAAACTAAAATTACTGGAGAAAAATTCTCAAAATCACAATAAAAACAAAGGCATAACACTTCATTCTCGCAACATGACATCCCCAATTAGACCACTTATCATGCTCATAACGCATGCAAATTTAAATCATGATTACCGATAAAGGACTGGAATTGCATTGATGTTCAACCAATGTGCGATTAATCAACATTACATGATAGTCGGGTCACTAATGCCAAACTCAAACTACAGGTCCATTACATGAATAAAGGTGATACATTAGACCTTCCACCAAGTGCTAAGCGATCTAATCCTCATCATGATCACTATCGAGGTCAGACGTAGGATCATCTCCTTCCTCAGGCTCCACTTCTTCTTCAGGCTCTACTTCTTCTTCTTCCTCGTCCTCTTCTAGATCCATCTCTGCGGCTCTAGGTGGGACATAAGGGTGGAGCTGATTGTTCAGCAGATGAACCTCCTCATGTAGGTGATCGTTGTATTCTTCCGCATTAGCCAGCTGTTGCCCTAGCTCGAACTGTCGAGCTCTCAGAACATCTTCCCTAGTCTAGGCCGCATTCCTTTGGTGAGTTAACCGAGTCATCTCTTCAGTGAGCCTCTCAATCTCGGTGTCATGCTCCCTCTGAAGCTGACATCGGTCCTCGCGGGCATGACCAAGAGCACCAGACACACGTCTGAGGCTACCTTCTACTCCATCTAACACTCTCATCACTACGAACATGGCGCTCATGGAAGGGTTATCACTGTTCTGCCCTTCGGCTGCACCAATCTCCAAAGATCTTCCTCTTGCCTGCTGCCATGAGTCAGTGGAGGGGTTACCCCTTGGAAAGACTCTAGCCAAAGCGGCTGCCAGCTCCTGAGGAAAATGATCCATGATATCCCTCAGGATCCCAAAGGCTACCCTGCTAGCTGCTTCTTCAGCAGTCCTACCAGTTGACTCATAACACCAACCTGTCCACTCAGAATCGTCACCTCAGGGATGAACAATGGCCTCCATAGTAACTAAGAGACCTTCTCCCAACTGCTCATTCGCCCAGAAGTAGCGGGGTTCCATTCCATTAGGATAGCCTACATAGCTGAGCACTCTCCACAAGAGTGTAGGCATCCCAAACTCTCCAAGGAACATGTGACGTTGATGGGTACATGGAGCAAGCTGACGGCTAGGAGCTCTGACTCTGGTGGACTTGTGAGCAGTCTGCTTGGTGCGTGCCATCTGCACCATTAATATGTACCCTTTGGTAAGACAATGCCATAATGGATAAGAGTTACATAACTGAGTAAGAATTTTATAAGGGGAGGAACAATGTAATTATGTTAATGGTAATTATCATGATGCATGCTCGTTTTGTACGTCCTCACAAACTTAGGAAAAAATTGTTTCTAACGGTAGACACGGTGGCATACATACGTTCTCTCATAAATAGCGTAACTAGTCGAGCTACACGTTTCGTTGTTAGTGTACCTGCATAAAATTTCCATTTCAGCCCTAAACCCATAATGAAATATGCAGAATGTAGTTGTAAATACTTTCATATATGTATACCCATACATATACTTCTATATCCAGCTACCCGACAATAATTTAAACCCACAATTAAATACGTACCATATACACATGCAAGCATGCCTACATAGCCGTACCAAAGCTAACTCTCTCCGACCACACGCTCACATCTTGTGGTCATACACTCATCATCTTACCTTGGCATAGAGGCATTTGATCCATACATTATCACTCAACTGAATGGTATCCATACAATAGCACGCCGTATGGACGACGAAGTAAAAACCCCCCATGTTAGTACTTAAATAGCCACCTAATAGTCCTTAATTTGGGCATAAGGAAAGTGATCATTGGCACACTTTAGATTTCAAATACCTATTATATAACTATTAGTTGCTAGAGAAGGGTTTTTGGAAAACAAAAACTTTTGTTTCAAATACACTTGTGACAATTAACATTGAATCTTGCTCTGATGCCAGCTGTCGCAGGACCGACCAATTTATAAGAGTACAAGTACAATGGCAGCCCGCAAGCGGTCGCACTGTCATACTTGAACCCATATAAACCTGGTAGTCCGTCGAGTACCACGACGGGTCTCGATAAACGATTTACAACAACCAAGATCATATAGGATTCAACTTACATGCCACATATTACATAAAGTTCACAGATACATTTCATCATCAGAGTACGAATAAAAGTTATTACAAACCAAGTTTGATAAATAAAGCGGAAGCAAATAAGTTCAAAAATTAAGTTTCTAACATAGTTTAATACAGTGCCAAGTCGGATCACGGTCCACAAAAGAAAGGATAGGAATTAATAAAGAAGCCTGCCCAAGGCTTACTCCTCATCCATAGTGGGATAGAAGCAACTCTTGCAATAACCGTGATACATAGTGCCATCTACAACAATGGGAAAATAAACCCTGAGTACGAGAAGGTACTCAGCTAGACTTACCCGTCATGAACCAGAAATAAAATGACTCCAAGGATTATGCAAGGCTGTATAAGTGAACGTAACTTGACAACATTTTTGCGTAAAAGCACTTGAATCATGGTATAGTTACAATTTCGTTATCAGGTTATTTATAGCTATCCACTTCTAGATTAGCAACTATCCTATGCCAAACATGTGGCATATCATTTAGAAGCATACAATAGTAACCATAGCAGGTATTATAATTCCATATTCATCCGAACCATCATGTTTCATAACACAGTTGCTACGATGTTGGGACTAGCCAAGTTTCTCACTATCCGGGAGAGATGGCGATTCAAAACGATTTCAACCAGCTGGGAATTTATTCCTAACATAAACCCAGGTCTACCAGCCACGATAGCCTTAGGTCACCTTTGGTACAACTCAGGTACACATTTCGTGGGTCCGTACCATGCCGCACAATCTAGAACACCAGATGCTAGGATGCTCAGGCCAAGCCTGCCCTTGGGCTCAATCTGATCGTTCCCCGGAAGGAGCGCACAATAGAACGGTTCCCGGCCTGAGTTGAATTACTCAGCTTCACGGTCGGAACGAGTTATCCGGCCAGCTAAGTGAGAGGCATGCGTTCAATCTTGTCAGAAGCACCAACAACGGTATGGTCCTTAATCGACATAGACAGGGATAAATTCACACCCAAGACCTCCATGTCTTGTTGCTTCTCTATCGACTTCTCGTCCGGTCTCGATTTACTCTTACCCCCATGGTTCTGTTCCACGATAGCAGATATAGCCAACCGTGCTCTGGTATCCACCTACATCTCGCAGGTGATAGGACATCACCCAACTTCTACTAGTCTAAGCATGGCTAAGCATATATTCGATCCTGGACCTATACTGGTTAAAGGGTTAATATCTGGACAAGGAATTTACATGCATCAAGTGGTTCCATTCAACTCTTATAACCTAATGCATCAATCATAAGTACTTAAGTAAACATTTGTAAATTATGGGGAGACTTATAATGCTCTGGTGCTTGCCTCACAGAAAAGAAGTAGGGCGGTGGTCAGGACACTCCAGAAGCTCTTTAGGGTTCTGCTCCATGCCTTCGGGAGCTGCGGCTTACGGATCCTCCTGCTAATTCCCTTCCTCTACTTCTTCGAATTCTAGCAACGTGATTTCTTCCTCCGATCCTAGATGCATGAGTATGGCATAAGTATTACGAATGCATATATGTTAACAAGTGCATCATGTTTATTGAGTAGGTGCATATCTCTTCTCGATTATTTAATTAACTATTTCCACAACGCATCGATTATGCCACAAAACAGTAGCTACTTGCTTTACTCATAACTAAAGTTCTACTAATCCAAATTTAGTGATCCTAGACTTTCTGGAAAGCTTATCAAATTCTCTACAACTTTGTTATTAACTATTTTTATAGTACCCATCATTTTCAACATGCAATTCATCTAACTCCAGAATCTGTCCGGAAACTATTCAACATGCAATATAAAGTAACACTACTTCTACTTCATGTAATCATTCCAAATTTGACAACATAAAATCTACCAACAGTGTAAGCATACCAAATACATTTTAGGTAATATAATGGTGAAGCCCAAACTATTTATTTAAATGCCTTTATTATTTTATTTCAATACATAGGTTAAATAATAAACATATACCAACTTTACTTCATAAATTCTCAAAAATTTACAGTGCCTTTCTAATGCTATCAAAGGACTAGTATAAAAATTTCATGTCATTTTACCAAGTAGAACATCCTATGCAAAAATGACAAGGCAGCAAGGCTTGAAATAGCATAAATGGAAAACCCTATTGAAAAGTGTCAAGCAACAGATTTCCTATTTTTCTTAGCATCCTCATGGTACTAGGATTACCTCCAAAAATGTTCATGAATTTTGGATTCATAAATAATTTATAAAAATTTACACAAGGATTAACTATTCATAAAAGAAAAATCTATAACTATAGATATCCACATGCACTGGTCCTCAAATTTTTACTAGAGTTCATATATGCTAATACTAGCTTACCACAAAAATTTCATAAATTTTGGAGCAAAGGAACTCTAGATATAAAATAAACAAATTTGAATGCATTCAAAAGCACATTTCAAATCCCTATTTAAATCTCCAAAAATTTCTACTGTACAAGTCAAGAACATATTTTTCCTAAATACTACACTTCCTAAGGAACACTAACAAATTTATTTCACAATTTTTGGAGCCAGCAAACTAAAGATACAAAAATTACAAAACATATGAAATCTGCATTCAAAATGAACTGACTTTAAAACATGGAGTCGCTGACATGCGGGACCCATGGGTCAGTTGACCCCACCAATCAGCGAAACAAAAACAGAGCCGGTGGCGCTGAGCAAGCTCGCGCGGCCATGGCTCATCGACGGCGAGTCCGCCGGTGGTGACGTCTTCACGGCGTGACCTACTCAACCTAACGCACCTAATGAACCACTTGGCCGGCCCTATCGTCGACGCTAGTGACGACGGCGGCGGCCACGGCAAATTGGCGCGGCGGGACAACGGCGGTATGCCAGTGATGACCTCGGTGGCTCGATCTAAAGCTTGGATGAGCACCAGTGTCCTACGGCGAACCTATCGCGCAAGGTTTCACAGTCTACGGTGGAGAGAGGTGCCCCAGCCACGGTGACGGGGCTAGCGGCGGAGCTCCGGCGAGCTCGCACGTGTTGCGGTGGCTTACCAAGCGCTATCAGCGAGCACGGGAGGAGGCAGTGGGTCACTAGGGAGCTAGTAGTGCTACTGCGGTGATGATTAGGTGGCTCATCGCGAGCTTGCACACGGCTATGGCGACGGCGGTGCTGCGGGAGCTTGGTGGCTCTGCAGTGGGCGAAGAAGGAGGCCGAGAAAACGAAATGAGGGCGCTGGGTGCTGTGGGCGAACATTGGAGTGTTGAAGCCATGCTCAGGCGCGTCATGGCCTGCGCGGTCAGGGCAACAGCAACGCGCAGCCACCGTGACCTCCATGCGGCGCTCGGTTCCTGCCGGTGTCGGCCACTGAACATTTTGATTCAGTCGATTCAGACAAGGAATGCCGAGCCTGACGATGTGTTTTGACGTTCATCTAACTGCTAATCCATAGCTCTATTGCATAAACCATCTAAATGGAACTTGTAGACCGATGTTCCATCTACAACTTTCGTTCAAGAATCTAGTTCTAATTCGCAACCAAGACAGAGTAAAATCATGCTCAAGGTCAGCTTGTCAGGCTGTCAGTGATCCAGGACTTAGAAAAATTCGTTAAGTGTTGAAAGCTTGATTTTGCTGGTTTTTGTGGGACCCATTCAAGCATGTTAGAAGCTAAATCAGTCCATGACCTAAAAATAAAAGTTGTTCCTTATGTCAAACACTACAACTTTGCTTTAGTGATCTCCTCCATGCAAGGTCTCTAACACCTAGTTCAACTTTAGTCAAACATGTCACTTTTAAATGATGATACACATCAAAGCATGGCTTAATGACCTTTTTACCCCTAACCATGAATATCAAAGTTGTTCATAATGATACTCTAAACATGTTTAAGCAATTTGCAAGGTCATTCAATCATTTCATGTAGTAGTCACTCATAGGGCCATTTAAAGTAATCACATGAAACATGACTTAAGGACTTGATCATGGAAAATGACATTCATGAACCATGTTCCAATTGTGAACCTAAGCATTGCCAAAATATTTTGGTGACTCATTTTAACCAAGTACATGTGTCCACTCATGATCATATGCATATACACAGGGAGACATGAAATAACAAGAAAGGTTGCATATGTTAATGAAACATGCGATAACAAGCAAATGTTGCAGATGTTTCAATCAAATGTTTCAATTGTAAATGCTTGTTTATGAATGTGTGATGATCATGCTCATGTTATGCAAGTCAAGTTATGCAAGGCTAACACCCGAGGTGTTACAGCCCCTCCCCCTTATAAAAATCTCGTCCCGAGATTTGCAAGACCTACCATTCTTGGAAAAAGGCGGGATAAACTTCTCGTAAAAAAATCTTCTCTTTCCCACGTAGCATCTTATTCACTATGATTGTTCCACACCACCTTATAGAACTTAATAATCTTACTCCTTGTCACTCTCTCCATCTCCTCTAATACTCGAATTGGCTTTTCTTCATAGGTCAAATCCGATTGAAGCTGCACGTTGGTGGGTGCAATAGCTTCTTCAGGTACTCGAAGACATTTCTTTAACTAAGAAACATGGAACACATCAAAGATTGCACTCATCTCTGGAGGAAGTTGTAACTTATATGCAACATTTCCTTTTCGTTCCAAAATTTTGTATGGCCCTACATATCTTGGTGAAAGCTTCTTTTTCATCCCAAATCTTTTCACACCTTTCATGGGTGATACTCTCAAGTATACATAGTCACCCAATTCAAAAGTCAGTGGTCTTCTTCTTTTATTAGCATAACTCTTTTGTCTTGATTGAGCTACCTTCATATGTTGTTGGACGATACGTACTTGCTCTTCAGCTTCATTGACAAAGTCAATACCAAAGTATCTCCTTTCATTGGGCTCAATCCAATTCAATGGAGTTCTGCATTTTCTGCCATATAAGGCTTCAAATGGAGCCATTTTGATACTTGCTTGATAACTGTTGTTATAGGAGAATTCAGCTAAAGGTAACCATTTCTCCCATGAACTTTTGAAGATATAACACAAGCTCTAAGTAAATCTTCTAGGATTTGGTTCACTCACTCTGTCTGTCCTAAAGTTTGTGGATGATAAGCTGAACTTCTGATTAGCTTGGTTCCCAAAGCCTGGTGTAAGTGCTCCCAGAAATGAGCTATGAACTGTGGTCCTTGATCTGAGATTATAGTCCTGGGTACTCCATGCAGTCTCATGATCTGGGAAACATATATCTCAGCGTATTTTCTAACTATATACCATGTATTCATGGGTATAAAGTGGGCTGACTTGGTGAGATGGTCAATAATTACCCATATTGAATCATGACCTTGTGGCATCATTGGAAGGCCTGTGATAAAATCCATACTGATTTCCTCCCATTTCCATCCTGGAATCGACAATGGCTGAAGTAACCTAGCAGTTTTCATATGGACAGCTTTTACTCTACTACAGTTATCACACCTAGCAACATAGGCTGCGATCTCTTTCTTCATCTTAGTCCACCAAAAATGGGTTTTCAAATCTTGATACATCTTACTACTACCCAGATGGATAGACAATTTGGATGAGTGAGCTTCATCTAAAATTTGATTCCTTAGCTCACGGTCTTTTGGTACCACTAGCCGGCCCTCAAACCATAATACACCTTTTTCGTCCATTCTAAAATGTTTGGTTTCCTGCTCTTGCATTTTTCTCTTGATGTGACTGATTCCTACATCTGTCTGCTGTAGCTCTATGATTTTGCCATCAAGTGAACAACTAATTGTGATATTGTATAGTACAGCAAGATGTAACAAGTTGAATCCATCTTCCAACAATGCTTCCATAGTGTTGCAATGAGACTTCCGACTAAGTGCATCGGCTACTACATTAGCTTTACCCGGATGGTAATGCACTTCTAAATTGTAGTCCTTAATCAATTCTAACCATCTTCATTGTCTCATGTTTAGCTCTGGCTGGGTAAAGATATACTTGAGACTTTTGTGGTCAGTATAGATATGACATACATTGCCCAACAAGTAATGTCTCCATATCTTTAATGCATGGACAACGGCTGCAAGTTCCAAATCATGTGTAGGGTAGTTGACTTCATGTTTTCTCAATTGCCGAGAAGCATATGCAATTACTCTTCCTTCTTGCATAAG
This sequence comes from Miscanthus floridulus, assembly GCF_019320115.1. Classification (NCBI taxonomy): domain Eukaryota; kingdom Viridiplantae; phylum Streptophyta; class Magnoliopsida; order Poales; family Poaceae; genus Miscanthus; species Miscanthus floridulus. Next base: position 32,894,365 of record NC_089585.1, read on the forward strand.
CACACATCCTAAACCTATTCCCGATGCATCACAAAATACATCAAAAGGTTTTTCAAAGTCTGGTTGTGCTAGCACAGGTGCTGTAGTCAACAAAGTTCTGAGGGTGTGAAAAGCTATTTCACATTCTGGTGTCCATTTGTACTTCTCATCTTTCTAAAGTAGTCTAGTCATAGGCTTAGCTATCTTTGAGAAATCTGGAATAAACCGACAATAGTATCTTGCTAACCCTAGAAAACTTTGAACTTCATGAACCAAAGTTGGGGCTTTCCAATTCATGACCTCTTGTACTTTTGATGGGTCTACAGAGATTCCATCCTTTGATAAAATGTGACCTAAGAAAGGTACTTTGCTCAACCAAAATTCACATTTGCTAAACTTGGCATATAGCTGATGTTCCCTCAGTCTGGATAGGACAATCCTTAGATGCTCTTCATGATCTAACTCATTTTCTAAATAAATCAATATGTCATCGATAAACACGACCACGAACTTATCAAGTTCGGGCATGAATACCGAGTTCATCAAGTACATGAAGTAGGCTAGAGCATTTGTTAGTCCGAAAGACATAACCAAATACTCGTATAAGCCGTACCTAGTAGAGAAAGCAATTTTAGGTATATCCTCCGGTCTGATCTTTATCTGATGGTAACCTGATCTCAAGTCAATTTTGGAGAATACCTTTGCCTTCGCTAGCTGATCGAACAAGATGTCGATGCGGGGCAACGGATATTTGTTCTTGATGGTCACAGCATTGAGTGGTCTATAATCTACACACATTCTCAGTGACTTATCCTTCTTTTTCACAAACAAGGCTGGACATCCCCATGGAGATGAGCTAGGTTGGATAAGACCCTTGTCTAATAGATCTTGCAATTGAACCTTAAGTTCCGCTAACTCATTGGGTGGCATTCTATAGGGCCTTCTGGATATGGGTGCCGTACCTGGCACTAACTCGATCTTAAATTCTACGTCCCTATTTGGTGGTAGACTGGGTAATTCCTCAGGAAATACATCCGAAAAATCACAAACCATAGGGATATCACATATTGTGGTGGTTTGGATAGCATAGGCTAAATGTTGGGGTTCGAAATCATGGGAGAGTGGTACTAGAAAAGCATTCCCTCCTATGGGTTCTCTCAACATAATAGTACAGGTGCTAGTGTCAATAAGAACACCATGATCCTTCATCCAATTCATGCCTAAGATTACACTTATCGATAACCCGGGTAATATTATCAAATCCGTGGTGTACTCCCTCCCTTGTATAGAGATGAGTACATTTTTTACTATCTTTTTGGTAGTAATAGTTCCCCCTGCTGAACTTATGTTAAAACCCCCTTTGCTTACTTCAATTATTTCTTGATCATGTCTAGATGCAAATGCTTGACTCATAAATGAATGAGAAGCTCCCGAATCAAATAAAACAATAGCGGGATGCTTGTTGACGAGAAACATACCAGCCGTGACAACTTCTCCGGCGGGCACTTCCTCCACAGCGGTATAATGCACTTGTCCTTAACGTGCCTTGGCATTCACCTGCCTCTAATTGTTCTGATTTGGGTTGCCATTCCTCTTGGGGTGGGGGCACTCCTTGGACCAATGACCCAGCTGGTTGCAGTTGAAACATGGTTGATTACTTCTGAATCTAGTGGAGCTGTCCTGATTGCCATTTCCTTTTGGTAAGGCAATAGTGAATGCCTTACGAAATGGTTTTTGTGGCCTGTTATTCTGAGCTTTAGGTGGTGGAGGCCTAAACTTGGGTGTAGGTGGATGAAATTGTTGCCTAGCTGTGATAGGCGCTTTTGACTGGAAAGATCCAGACGCACCGGCCTCATATGCCCTCTTGCGACCCTTGGCAACTGCATGCATGTTGTTGTGACTTTCTTGGGTCAAGGCATCACTAATAAACTCATTGTATGTGGCACACCTAGAATTTGCCATAGTCTTCATTAGTTTAGTACCCAAACCTTGCTTGAAACTCTCTATCTTTTTCTCTTCAGTATCCATGAAACTTGGAGCATATCTTGACAAGTTGTTGAATGCGTGCATATATTCTATGAGTGATTTTGTTCCTTGAGTGAGCCTCATAAATTTGGCCGCTTTCATGCGCATTAGGCCTGGGGGAATATGGTGTCCCCTAAAAGCTAGCTTGAACTGTTCCCAGGTAACTCGCGCATTAGCAGGCAAAGACGACAGGAAATGTGTCCACCAGATCCCTGCTGGTCCTTGCAATTGATGAGAAGCATATTCAGCTTTTAGATGCTCTGTGACCCTCAGCAGATGAAATTTCTACTCAATGGTATTTAGCCACTCGTCAGCCTATAGTGGTTCCTCAGCCACCTTGAAGATTGGAGGCTTCGTATCCAGAAACTCCTTGAATGTACTATGCTAATTTGGCTCGGCCCCTGGTTGATGTGGGTGGCCACGAGCAGTGTTTTGCGCAATAAGGCGCAAAGCCTCCTCCATTGTCCTCTGGCTCCCTAGGAACTGGGTAAAGAACTCTTGAGCAGATGGTGGCAGTGGGGGTGGCAAGTCGTCATGGTTGCCATCCTAGCTGCCACCAGCTCTAGCATGGGTGCGCGTCATCTGCGAAGTTGCAACAATAAGTGATTATTGGTTGATGCCAAGAGATTGCAGATGAATTAGGTACTCATGCCAAACTAAAATTACTGGAGAAAAATTCTCAAAATCACAATAAAAATAGAGGCATAACACTTCATTCTCGCAACATGACATCCCCAATTAGACCACTTATCGCGCTCATAACGCATGCAAATTTAAATCGTGATTGCCGACAAAGGACTGGAATTGCATTGATGTTCAACCAATGTGCGATTAATCAACATTACATGATAGTTGGGTCACTAATGCCAAACTCGAACTACAAGTCCATTACATGAATAAAGGTGATACATTAGACCTTCCACCAAGTGCTAAGCGATCTAATCCTCATCATGATCACTATTGAGGTCAGACGTAGGATCATCTCCTTCCTTAGGCTCCACTTCTTCTTCAGGCTCTACTTCTTCTTCTTCCTCGTCCTCTTCTAGATCCATCTCTGCGGCTCCAGGTGGGACATAAGGGTGGAGCCGATTGTTCAGTAGATGAACCTCCTCATGTAGGTGATCGTTGTATTCTTCCGCATTGGCCAGCTGCTGCCCAAGCTCAAACTGTCGAGCTCTCAAAACATCTTCCCTGGTCTAGGCCACATTCCTTTGGTGAGTTAACCGAGTCATCTCTTCAGTGAGCCTCTCAATCTTGGTGTTGTGCTCCCTCTAAAGCTGACGTCGGTCCTCGCGGGCATGACCAAGAGCACCAGACACACGTCTGAGGCTACCTTCTACTCCATCTAACACTCTCATCACTACGAACATGGCGCTCATGGAAGGGTTATCACTGTTCTGCCCTTCGACTACATCAATCTCCAAAGATCTTCCTCTTGCCTACTGCCATGAGTCAGTGGAGGGGTTACCCCTCGGAAAGACTCTAGCCAAAGCGGCTACCAGCTCCTAAGGAAAACGATCCATGATATCCCTCAGGATCCCAAAGGCTGCCCTGCTAGCTACTTCTTTAGCAGTCCTACTAGTTGACTCATAACACCAACCTGTCCACTCAGAATTGTCACCTCAGGGACGAACAACGGCCTCCATAGTAACTAAGAGACCTTCTCCCAACTGCTCATTCGCCTAGAAGTAGCGGGGTTCCATTCCATCAGGATAGCCTACATAGCTGAGCACTCTCCACAAGAGTGTAGGCATCCCAAACTCTCCAAGGAACGTGTGACGTTGACAGGTACGTGGAGCAAGCTAACGGCTGGGAGCTCTGCCTCCGGTGGACTTGCGAGCAGTCTGCTTGGTGCATGCCATCTGCACCATTAATATGTACCCTTTGGTGAGACAATGCCATAATGGATAAGAGTTACATAATTGAGTAAGAATTTTAAAAGGGGAGGAACAATGTAATTATGTGAATGGTAAATATCATGATGCATGCTCGTTCTGTACGTCCTCACAAACTTAGGAAAAATTTGTTTCTAACGGCAGACACGGTGGCATACATACGTTCTTTCATAAATAGCGTAACTAGTCGAGCTACACATTTCGTTGTTAGTGTACCTGCATAAAATTTCCATTTCAGCCCTAAACCCATAATGAAATATGTAGAATGTAGTTGTAAATACTTTCATATATGTATACCCATACATATACTTCTGTATCAAGCTACCCGACAATAATTTAAACCCACAATTAAATACGTACGATATACACATGCAAGCATGCCTACATAGCCGTACCAAAGCAAACTCTCTCCGACCACATGCTCACATCTTGCGGTCATACACTCATCATCTTACCTTGGCGTAGAGGCATTTGATCCATACATTACCACTTAACTAAATGGTATCCATACAATAGCACGCCGTATGGACAACGAAGTAAAAACCCCCATGTTAGTACTTAAATAGCCACCTAATAGTCCTTAATTTGGGCATAAGGAAAGTGATCATTGGCACACTTTAGATTTCAAATACCTATTATATAACTATTAGTTGCTAGAGAAGGGTTTTTGGAAAACAAAAACTTTTGTTTCAAATACACTTGTGACAATTAACGTTGAATCTTGCTCTAATGCCAGCTATCGCAGAACTGACCAATTTATAAGAGTACAAGTACAATGGCAGCCCGCAAGCGGTCGCACTGTCATACTTGAACCCATATAAACCCGGTAGTCCGTCGAGTACCACGACGGGTCTCGATAAATGATTTACAACAACCAAGATCGTATAGGATTCAACATACATGCCACATATTACATAAAGTTCACAGATACATTTCATCATCAGAGTACAAATAAAAGTTATTACAAACCGAGTTTGATAAATAAAGCGGAAGCAAATAAGTTCAAAAATTAAGTTTCCAACACAGTTTAATACAGTGCCAAGTCTCATCACGGTCCACAAAAGCAAGGATAGGAATTAATAAAGAAGCCTGCCCAAGGCTTACTCCTCATCCATAGCGGGATAGAAGCAACTCTTGCAATAACCATGATACACAGTGCCATCTGCAACAATGGGAAAATAAACCCTGAGTACGAGAAGGTACTCAGCTAGACTTACCCATCATGAACCAGAAATAAAATGACTCCAAGGATTATGCAAGGCTGTATAAGTGAACGTAACTTGACAATATTTTTGTGTAAAAGCACTTGAATCATGGTATAGTTACAATTTTGTTATCAGGTTATTTATAGCTATCCACTTCTAGATTAGCAACTATCCTATGCCAAACATGTGGCATATCATTTAGAAGCATACAATAGTAACCATAGCAGGTATTGTAATTCCATATTCATCCGAACCATCATGTTTCATAACACAGTTGCTACGATGTTGGGACTAGCCAAGTTTCTCACTATTCGGGAGAGACGGCGATTCGAATCGATTTCAACCAGCTGGGAATTTATTCCTAACACAAACCTAGGTCTACCAGCCACGATAGCCTTAGGTCACCTTTGGTACAACTTAGGTACATATTTCATGGGTCCGTACCATGCCGCACAATCTGGAACACTAGATGCCAGGATGCTCAGGCCAAGCCTACCCTTGGGCTCAATCTGATCGTTCCCCGAAAGGAGCGCACAACAGAACGGTTCCTAGCCTGAGTTAAATTACTCGGCTTCACGGTTGGAATGAGTTATCCGACCAACTAAGTGAGAGGCATGCGTTCAATCTTGTCAGAAGCACCAACAATGGTATGGTCCTTAATCGACACAGATGGGGATAAATCCACACCCAAGACCTCCATGTCTTGTTGCTTCTCTATCGACTTCCCGTCTGGTCTCGATTTACTCTTACCCCATGGTTCTGTTCCACGATAGCAGATATAGCCAACCGTGCTCCGGTATCCACCTACATCTCGTAGGTGATAGGACATCACCCAACTTCTACCAGTCTAAGCATGGCTAAGCATATATTCGATCCTGGACCTATACCAGTTAAAGGGTTAATATCTGGACAAGGAATTTACATGCATCAAGTGGTTCCATTCAACTCTTATAACCTAATGCATCAATCATAAGTACTTAAGTAAACATTTGTAAATTATGGGGAGACTTATAATGCTCTGGGGCTTGCCTCATAGAAAGGAAGTAGGGCGGTGGTCAGGACACTCCGGAAGCTCTTCAGGGTTCTGCTCCACGCCTTCGGGAGCTACGGCTTGCGGATCCTCCTACAGATTCCCTTCCTCTGCTTCTTCGAATTCCAGCAACGTGATCTCTTCCTCCGATCCTAGATGCATGAGTATGGCATAAGTATTACGAATGCATATATGTTAACAAGTGCATCATGTTTATTGAGTAGGTGCATATCTCTTCTCGATTATTTAATTAACTATTTCCACAACGCATCGATTATGCCACAAAACAGTAGCTACTTGCTTTACTCATAACTAAAGTTCTACTAATCCAAATTCAGTGACCCTAGACTTTCTGGAAAGCTTATCAAATTCTCTACAACTTTGTTATTAACTATTTTTACAGTACCCATCATTTTCAACATGCAATTCATCCAACTCTAGAATCTGTCCGGAAACTATTCAACATGCAATATAAAGTAACACTACTTCTACTTCAGGTAACCATTCCAAATTTGACAACATAAAATCTACCAACAGTGTAAGCATACCAAATACATTTTAGGTAATATAATGGTGAAGCCCAAACTATTTATTTAAATGCCTTTATTATTTTATTTCAATACATAGGTTAAATAATAAACATATACCAACTTTACTTCACAAATTCTCAAAAATTTACAGTGCCTTTCTAATGCTATCAAAGGACTACTATAAAAATTTCATGTCATTTTACCAAGTAGAACATCCTATGCGAAAATGACAAGGCAGCAAGGCTTGAAATAGCATAAATGGAAAACCCTATTGAAAAGTGTCAAGCAATAGATTTCCTATTTTTCTTAGCATCCTCATGGTACTAGGATTACCTCCAAAAATTTTCATGAATTTTGGATTCATAAATAATTTATAAAAATTTACACAAGGATTAACTATTCATAAAAGAAAAATCTATAACTATAGATCTACACATGGACTGGTCCTCAAATTTTTACTAGAGTTCATATATGCTAATACTAGCTTACCACAAAAAATTCATAAATTTTGGAGCACAGGAACTCTAGATATAAAATAAACAAATTTGAATGCATTCAAAAGCACATTTCAAATCCCTATTTAAATCTCCAAAAATTTCTATTGTACAAGTCAAGAACATATTTTTCCTAAATACTACACTTCCTAAGGAACACTAACAAATTTATTTCACAATTTTTGGAGCCAGCAAACTAAAGATACAAAAATTACAAAACATATGAAATCTGCATTCAAAATGAACTGACTTTAAAACATGGAGTCGCTGACACGCGGGACCCACGGGTCAGTTGACCCCACCGGTCAGCGAAACAAAAATAGAGCCGGCGGCGCTGAGCAAGCTCGCGTGGCCATGGCTCGTCGACGGCGAGTCCGCCGACGGTGACGTCTTCACGGCGTGACCTACTCGACCTAGCGCACCTAATGTAACACCTCGGGTGTCTAAATATTAAAATCTGACATGTCATCATATGCATTGCAAAGCATTTGGTATTTGGTGAAAACTTTGATGTGCATTTATTAAAACAAGTTTACATTTGTGTAATGAGTGTTGAATTGTATTGTTTGACTCAAGTTCAAAGTTTGTCTGGGTTTTGAATTTTTCGAGAAAACCCCGCTTTTCGACATTTAAACCCTACCCTGAAAATCCATTTCAAAATCTAAGCATATTTTGGGGTTGGGCCCAAAATAAAAAGTGTAGAGCTTGGCAAGTTATACAAAGTTTGTTTTTGGAGTTTTTCAAGTTGTTTAGAAAAATTTTGAGTAATTCAAAAAGGCGTAATTCGTTAAATTTCCCTATTCAAATTCAAAAGTTCATTTCAAAATCTAGACCGAATTAGGAGATGGTTATAAAAGCAAAGTTGTAGAACTTTTGATTTTGAACAACTTTTGTTTTTGGAGATTTTTGAGTTGTTATAAAAATTTGGGAGTAATTTGTGAATTTTGGCGAATGGCAAACTTGTAATTTCGATGAACAGTGTTCACCGCTTGCGCTACACCGCCGGCGAGCTTTGGCTTGCTTCTAGGCGTGTGCGTGGACGTCCTCGGCTTCACGCTGGCGCGGAGACGTCTCCTGCGTGGCTTCCTTGAGCTTCTGAGTCGCGTTATAAGAACCAAAACGCCGTCGTCGTCGTTCTTCTTTCTTCTCTGTTTTTCCAGTCATCACCGCCGCAGCTCCGTCGAGCTTTTGCCGTCGAACCAGCGCCCACGCCATCACAGCAAAGCATGCTCCAGCTCCACCGTATCCTTGGGCATCCAGCCAACCCACCAATTCAACTAGTCTTGGTCGGGAACTCGAGTTGCATCGTCTTCTTCCTCGCGGCCGGCAATTCCTCCGCCAAGCACGATTCGCCGCGGCCAGAGCTCCACGGTGCATCTCCGTCCCTGGTTTTGCTTGATTTTGTTTCATCTCGATGATGTAGTACTTAATCCATAGCTGGTTGCTCATTTTGACCACTGCAGTCGCCGTTACACCATCGCCGACGACGTTTTGCTCCACTGTGACTACTATCAACGTCGACCCGTGTCATCGTAGCTTATCCGGTCTCGTTCTTTGCTCCAGCGTGTTCGTGGTGAGCTACTGGACCTTCCCATGCCCTCTGTTTCCCCGTTTTTGGCTTCGTATCGCTGGCGTTGTGTCGCCGTGTCACCATGTCCGCCATGGCCGACGACGAGCTAGTATAGGGCCGTAATCAGTGCTGATAGGAACGTCAATCGATGCGCCTAGTCTTGGTGATCATTTTGGTATGTTGGCCGTCGCCGTTGATCTCACCGTCGGCAAGAAATCGCTGGTCAGAGCCGTCGCTGCCGTGGTCAACGTCGGAGGTTGAAGATGACATGTGGGACCCGTTGTTAGTGACTCAGCGTTCAAATGATTTTTCTATTTTCATATTTGAATGAATAGTGTCTGTTTTTGTTAATTTTGTGTAGATTTATTTAGAGCTCCAAAAATTATGAAAATTTTTGTGTGACCTCTGTGTGATGTATAGTATTTAATAAAAATATGAAATAATGTTTTTCAGTAATTTTTGAATGTGATAAAAATTGCTCAATTTATTAATAAATGGATTTCCATGATTTTTCCAGGCTTATCTATTTATCCAAAAATTATGAAATTTGTTTTGCCACTTAGTTAACCTATAATGAACATGTACTAAAATTTTGAGCTCAATTAGAATAAGTTGATTTATTTCATAATTTTGAATTAAATAATTAATTCATAAAAGCGAATAGTAACCTTTAATGATTTAGGTTTTTGTTTGGACTTTTGGATTGAGTGATGACCTTGGGTCATTAGTGATGATGATCCTTGGCAATTGATGTATGTGTTATGAAAAAGATTTAGTTGTTGACTTGCAACTGTACCGCGAAGGAAAGTTGTATTCAAATTATTATTTTTGTATCCATCATCGAGCATCATATTTAGTATTCCGCATCATGTTGAACATGGCATTGTTATTATGTGTAGTGAACGATGGTGAAAATGTGGTAGTTAATCAAGCTATTGAGGAGGTTAATCCGTCTGTTGAGGTCGGATCGAATCCTTGTGTAACGTCGCAGGAGCCGGACTTTTCCGTCAATGAAGGCAAGCCCCGGATGCATACAACCCTACCTTGTGTTTTATAAATAAATTTCGCTTTTGCTTTCCATTACTGCATTAAGTAATTAGGAGTTAAGTAAAAGCCTAATTGTTGCATTACCACCCTTGTTATTCCATGTTTACCATATTACCAGTTTTAAATTCGTATATGTCTAGTTTTGCTTAGCTATGCGTAGAACGATGAAAGTCAGGTGACTACCTGCCACCTGCAAGTTTTAAACGGAACATTGGTTAACTTTGTTAGCATGTGATATGGGAATGTGGAGTAATAAATCTAGACCGGGCGGACTCGGTGTGTGTGAGCCACAAGACATGGAGGTCTTGTGAGCGAGTTCTTTCCGCCTGTGTCGATTAAGGCATGTTCGTTGTTGAATTGTATGAGGTGAGAATTTGTAGTACTAACCACATACTCCGGTAAGCCTGAACTTGGCAATTCTATTACGAGAATGGCTACTCGCGCACTGGGAGTGGAGAGATGGTGGGAATAGTGTGTACCCACGTGGCCATGGGCTGGAATGGTGGAGTACTATGTTCTCGGGTGGCGCGAACCCGTTCTTATTTTAGAGGATCTGAGGGTAGGTTGGTATATGTAGGTTGGGGATCTGCATATGTCGTGTGGTCTGGAATTCCCAGCTGGGTTTATAATCGGTTCGAACCGTCGTTGCTCCTCGGTTAAGGAGACTCAACTCACAATTCATCATCGTAGAATTAATAATCGGAACTTGAATAAGGCTTGTGAAGGTGCTGGATATAAAGTTTCATGATCTCAGTGCGGATCGTGTCAGCTTTGTATATAATTCTTAAGAAGTTTTCTATATAAAGAATGTTGTTAAAAGAGCTTTTATGCAAAAGAACTTTGATCATTGTTAAAGCTATACCTTGAATCCTGAGCCTGCATTACTGAGTTTATCTGTTAATATTTCGGATAAGTCTTGTTGAGTACTTCTGTACTCAGGGTTCGTTGACCCCTTGTTGTAGGTGAGCCTCATGAGCAAATCTGTTTTGGATCGTGCTGCATGACTATCATTCATTCTGACGATGAGAAGTAAATGTGTGATCCTTGGGCAGGATGTTTATTTTGTGTGATAAGTTTATGTTAATTATGCCACTCCACTACTACTATGGTTTGTAATAATTATCGAACTTAGTTGTAAGGTTTGAAACAACTGGTTTGTAAACTAAGTTATCATAAGACTTCCGCTATTTTACTCTGATGTATATATTTAAATAAATGTTGTAATACTGCAATGACTCTGTAACGTGATCCTGCTCGGAAATCATGGACGATTCGGGGTTCCCCGAGGACACCCGATAGTCTTTTTAAGTTATTGGAAACATATGCATAAATGTCAAAGGTCGTCGGACAGTGACAAGTGCATGTGGGCCCTATAACTTAGGAGGTTCTGCCACACCTAATGAACCACTTGGCCAGCCCTATCGTCGACGCCAGTGACGACGGTGGTGGCCATGGCGAATTAGCGCGGTGGGACAACGGTGGTATGCCGGTGATGACCTTGGTGGCTCGATCTAAAGCTTGGACGAGCACTAGTGTCCTACGGCGAACCTATCGTGCAAGGTTTCATGGTCTATGGTGGAGGGAGGTGCCCTAGCCACGGTGACGAGGCTAGCGGCGGAGCTCCAGCGAGCTCGCACGCGTTGCAATGGCTTACCAAGCGCTATCAGTGGGCACGGGAGGAGGTAGTGGGTCGCTGGGGAGCTAGTAGTGCTACTGTGGTGACGATTGGGTGGCTTGTCATGAGCTTGCGCACAGCTATGGCGATGGCGGTGCTGCGGGAGCTCGGCGGCTCTGCAGTGGGCGAAGAAGGAGGCCGAGAAAACGAAATGAGGGCGCTGGGTGCTGTGGGCGAACATTGGAGTGTTGAAGCCATGCTCAGGCGCGTCGTGGCCTGCGCGGTCAGGGCAACAGCGACGCACAGCCACCGTGACCTCCATGCGGCGCTCGGTTCCTGCCGGTGTCGGCCACTGAACATTTTGATTCAGTCGATTCAGACAAGGAATGCCGAGCCTGACGACGTGTTTTGACGTTCATCTAACTGCTAATCCATAGCTCTATTGCGTAAACCATCTAAATGGAACTTGTAGACCGATGTTCCATCTACAACTTTCGTTCAAGAATCTAGTTCTAATTCGCAACCAAGACAGAGTAAAATCATGCTCAAGGTCGGCTTGTCAGGCTGTCAGTGATCCAGGACTTAGAAAAATTCGTTAAGTGTTGAAAGCTTGATTTTGCTGGTTTTTGTGGGACCCATTCAAGCATGTTAGAAGCTAAATCAGTCCATGACCAAAAAATAAAAGTTGTTCCTTATGTCAAACACTACAACTTTGCTTTAGTGATCTCCTCCATGCAAGGTCTCTAACACCTAGTTCAACTTTAGTCAAACATGTCACTTTTAAATGATGATACACATCAAAGCATGGCTTAATGACCTTTTTACCCCTAACCATGAATATCAAAGTTGTTCATAATGATACTCTAAACATGTTTAAGCAATTTGCAAGGTCATTCAATCATTTCATGTAGTAGTCACTCATAGGGCCATTTAAAGTAATCACATGAAACATGACTTAAGGACTTGATCATGGAAAATGACATTCATGAACCATGTTCCAATTGTGAACCTAAGCATTGCCAAAATATTTTGGTGACTCATTTTAACCAAGTACATGTGTCCACTCATGATCATATGCATATACACAGGGAGACATGAAATAACGAGAAAGGTTGCATATGTTAATGAAACATGCGATAACAAGCAAATGTTGCAGATGTTTCAATCAAATGTTTCAATTGTAAATGCTTGTTTATGAATGTGTGATGATCATGCTCATGTTATGCAAGTCAAGTTATGCAAGGCTAACACCTGAGGTGTTACAATGATCACAACCGCCAACTAGTATGCTGACACCAAGGAAGCTGAGGTGCACTTCAATGAGGATGCAGGCACTCATCGCCCAACATGCCACTACGACGACCACTCCGATGACCGCTGCCACAATGACCACTGCCACGATGATCGTAGTTATCATAATGATAGCAGCCGTGATCGGCCAGAAGGACCCAAGACTAGTCAAAATCGTCGCCACCGGCCAGACCACATCGTCGCTGCCGTCAATGAACCTCGCACCAAGCACAACTACTATGAACAATACAAGAAGATCCTCGATGGCCCATGCCCTCTCCATAAGAACGCCAAGCACAAGATGAAGAATTGCCTTAGTTTGGCTAAGGAGTTGCAGGACAAAAAGCTGGACAATGACACCAATGATAGAGCCAGAGGTCGCTGACCACCTAGGGGCAATGATAATGCCTTCCAGGAGCACGACAAGGTGGTCGCCACCATCTTTGGGGGCCTCGCCTCCATCGAGAGCAGAAGAGAACGGAAGCTCGCCGCACGGTGGGGGCTCAACATCACTATGGAGGACGTTGTCGCCAACCCCACCTATCGCCTAGGGTCTGAAGTCCCCATCACCTTTAGTAGGGCTGACCAGTGGGTGGACATTCCCTACATAGGATGTTTCCCCCTCATCCTCGACGCAACTGTCCAAAAGGTGCTCTTCAGAAAAGTGCTCGTTGACGGTGGGAGCGCTCTGAATCTCCTCTTCGCCGGAGCTCTAAAGAAGCTGGGCCTCGAATTAGCGGATCTCACACCCTTTGACTCCTCCTTTTGAGGTGTGTTACCTAGCAGGGCCTCCAAATGGCTTGGAGCGATCACCCTACCAATATAGTTTGGCATGGCAAGCAACTACAGTGTGGAGCACATCAACTTCTACGTCGCTGATTTCAACATCGTCTACCACGCCATACTTGGTCAGCCAGCTCTGGCCAAGTTCATGGTTGTACTGCACTATGCATATCTAGTGCTAAAGATGCCTTCGCCTGTAGGAGTTCTAGCCCTGTAGGCCAACTTCTCCGTCACCTACGCCTGTGAGACAAACAGTCTCACCCTCGCCGAAGCCACCGACCTCTCCATCTAGATGGCCAGCGTGGTCACCGAAGCCAAGACGTTGTTCACCGATGACATGGAGATCCCAGAGCTAGAGCCTCCCCATGCCTCTGCCAAGTCCAAGGAAATAAAGGAGGTCGACCTCGACCTCGACGACCCCTCCAAGACCATGAAGATTGGGGCTCACCTTGACCCTAAATAGGAAAGCATGCTCATCTCCTTCCTACATGCCAATGCTGACATGTTTGCTTGGAAACCTATAGACATGCCGGGGGTACCACAGGAGAAGATCGAGCACTCCTTGAATGTCTCACCGACCGCCAAACCGATCAAGCAGAAACTCCACCGATTCCCACCAGACAAGAAGGAGGCTATTAGGGTAGAAATAAAATGGCTCTTATCTGCCGGACTTATAAAAGAAGTGTATCATCCTGAGTGGTTAGCAAACTCTATTCTCATTCGAAAAAAGAATAAAGAATGGAGAATGTGTGTTGATTACACTGATCTTAACAAATACTACCCTAAAGACCCCTTCGGTTTGCCTTAGATAGATGAGGTCATAGACTCCACCGCCAGATGTGAACTGCTCTCCTTCCTTGACTGTTACTCTGGCTATCACTAGATCTCCCTCAAGGAAGAAGACTAGATCAAGACATCATTCATCACGCCCTTCGGTGCGTATTGCTACACCAACATGTCCTTTGGACTCAAGAATGTCGGGATGACTTATCAAAGGGCTATCCAGATGTGCCTCGATCAACAGATTGGCCATAATGTCAAAGCTTACATCGATGATGTGGTCATCAAGTCCAAGACCATCAATGAACTTATCGCTGATCTCGAAGAAACATTTGCCAACATAAAAAGGTACCGATGGAAGCTGAACCCTTCAAAGTGCATCTTTGGAGTTCCATCAGATATACTCCTGGGCTACATTGTCAGTGCATGAGGCATCGAGCCCAATCCTAACAAGGTCTCCACAATCACCAACATGAAATGGCCAACATGCGTCAAGGATATACAGAAGCTTACAGGCTACATGGCTGCCTTAAGCCGCTTCATATCGTGCCTTGATGAAAAAGGGCTACCTTTCTTCAAACTCCTCAATTCCTCTAAGTGATTTTCCTTATCATAAGAGGTAGACACAGCTTTCAAGTAGCTTAAGTTGTCCCTAACAAAGCCCCTGACATGACAACGCCACGGCCAAATGAAACTCTCCTAATCTATATCGCCACTACTTCTCACATCGTCAGCATAACAATTGTGGTCAACCGTGAGGAGGCTGGGCACGCCTATAAGGTGCAACGTCCGATATATTTCATCAGTGAGGTTCTTAATGAAACCAAGACTTGTTATCCTCAGGTCCAGAAGCTGCTATATGCTGTTCTAATTACATCGTGCAAGCTCTGCCACTACTTTAAGTATTACAAGATCACCGTGGTCACCGAGTTCCCTCTAGGGGACATCCTCCGCAATAAAGAGGCCAACGGCTGTATCATCAAGTGGGTTGTTGAGCTTGGCACTTACTTCAATGAATTCAAAGTAGGCCTACGATCAAGTCTCAGGCACTTGCTGATTTCATTGCTGAGTGGATCGAGATCCAAGAGCCCATCTAATGGGGATGAGGGTCCCGATCTTCCATTAGGTTCAAGATAAATAATGATTTGTTCAGAGAGCGACACACCGATCCAGTTTCAGATCAAAGACCCAAACCCTGCAACCTTAGCACCACGTCTCCTCTGGTTATCAACCGTGTCACAATCCGGTTGACCTCGCCAAGAAGGCTAATCCCTGCTGTGAGTCGAAGAACACAAGCAAGAACAACATAAAATGCAACTCAATTGAAGTGACAATTGCACATGAATGATTAAGCACTCGAAGTTGGGGTCTTGCAAACCGATAACGGCGACTGTTCAATAACAGATTGATCTAAAACAAAACTCAAAACCTAATGTAGGTTGTGGCTATTGATTATATAGTCTACGGGACATCCAAGGATCCCTCTTCACATCCTAAAGGTGTCCCAACACGTTACAAGGCCCAACAGCCTAAAAGACGACGACGCAGCGCCATGATAGATTCTAGATGTTAAATTGTTTCAACTATTCCCATTGATTATGATGTCATTTTGATGGACCACTTCCATTGGTTTCCTTATGAAATTATCTTTCCATCCATATGTAGATCATCAAAAACAAAGTTCGTATGTGACCTGGACGTCCGTTTTACTACATGCTGGTCCTAGAGCCCGAGATGGACTCGAACTCAAGTTGGACGGGGCCTCCGGCTTGGCTTGGATGTCCTTGCTGACCTCCTAAGGTGGTGTCCAAGGAGGAGGACATCTAAGGGCTTTCTTGGTGAGTTCTCCAAGTCCTTGGGGTGTGCTCCCACTTGGGCTAGGGTCCCAAGGATGAATAACAAGCCCATAACGATAGTGTAGCTCCCAGCAGAAACAGCGATAGAATATCTTGATGGTTTGCAGGCCTTGCTGATGTGATATTGAGATGAGACCAGATCTATTTGAAATCTTATCAAACAAGCTTTCCATCAAGTGCTCATTGACCTCGATCGCACTCTAGATGGTTGAGTTATGGCCTTCCCAATGAAGCACTGTCGAGCTGCCGATGAACCGAAAATTCAACTTTGATGAACTTGCACGTTGAGACATATTTGTACCTACATTCAAATAACGACATGTACATGTGGAACCAAGTGAATTGTACCAAAAATCACTATGCAAATGTAGGAACAAGCTCACCTTATAAACAATGGTCGTATCCGATGGTGCCATGTCCTCATCATCCTCCCCTTCTTGACAACAAACCATCCTCAGTTTGGGATTAACTGAAGAAAACGTTGTTGGTAGTAGCCAACATTTCTCGTCTTCTTGAAATTTAACATGTTTCTTTATAACAAAACTAGGGGAACTCGACATGACAAGATTATAGCAATTGTAATCCTTTGGTTGATCATACTTTTGCACAATATAAGGAGATTTTAGATTTGAACAAATATAGACACGATGCACCATATACTCTCCTTTACAATTATATTTTCTAATAAAATGATATGTACAAGTAGACAACCATGACAATTCAACACATTTAAGTTTCTCTTCTAAACTACTAAGAGCATATAAAGTATCAAACTCAATATAACCCAAAGTATTTGAAGAATACAATAATTTCTTTTCATCTTTTTCGGTAGCAATGGGAAGCAAATTTTTATATTCAGCATAAGTAATTGGTTCCAAAGCTAAAGTATCATACTCATTCACTAGTTGTGGCATACGTATAATAAAAGCATTTTCACATAGCTCTTCTTTATCACTAGCATTATTAGAATAATTATTTTTTGACAAAGGCAATTCAGATTTAACATCCAATTCTTCCCTTTCATTAGCAGCTCTATCTCTATTAGTTTGTGCATTTTCAGCATGGTTTAAAGTTTTACCAGACTCCAAAGTATGTGTGGGAGGTGGTGGTGGTGAAGATGTTGTTGTAGTGGTGAAAGTAACCACACGCCTATTTATCGCAGTCTCAACCTTCGCAAATGGTTGCTCCACCCTTGCTAAAATCTGGTTGAGGTTGTCGCCAATGTTGGTATGGTTCTTTTGCTGACATTCTTGCAATTCTTTTTCTACAAGCATAGCAAGCTGGAACAAACGTTTGAGAGTATAAAATTCTATATGGAAAATAATATCTTATATTTCATGCCTCAAACCACCAAAAAACGAACAATGGTATCTTCAATATCCTCTACTATCCCACAACGTATTGCACACTTTTGAAACTCTGTATAATATTCTTGGATAGACATATTGCCCTGCTCTAAGCACTGCAATTTGTTATGCCATTCATGTTTATAAGGAGGAATAAAACGATCACGCATAGCTATCTTCAGTTCTTCCCATGTACCAGGTAAAACATCCTCTGCAACTAGCCCATACCACCAAATAATGGCAAAGTCCTTAAACTCACTAGTAGCTTGTTGAACTCTATATTGCTCAGGTACAAGGTGGGCACTAAACTTTTGCTCTACTGTCATCTCCCAATCAAGGTATCCCTCAGCATCATATTGTCCCGAAAAAGAAGGTATGGTAAATTTAACCTTTGCATAAGGATCATCGGGAGCACGATTACGATTACCTTGATGGCGGTTGAAGTGTCGAGCGCGACCCATACCTATGGTGTTTGTGTGAAGATGAAGATGTAATCTATTTCTCCTTGTTGCTGCTCGATCAACATTACCATCGATATCATACATCTCGTCATCGTCGTTCACATCTTCATCGGGTGCTGAATGGTTTTCCAATAAAACTATCCCATCGGTTAACGTGGACACTCTTTTGTCCAATCTCTCAAGAGTGCTACCGAGCTTGAGGTCATTGAGCGCGTTGGTTACCGCCTTGGCAATTGCCTCGCTCATATCCTTATGAGCATGTTCTATAACAGATTGTAGTTGCTCTTGGCTAACGCACTCCTTGAAGTCTTTGGGCGTCTTATCTTCATCATCACCTACCATTGTAGACACAAAACATAGCAACAAACAGTGAAGGTTATCCCTAATAATCCTACTATGCGGGTGGAGTGGTGCTGCCTCTCAAGATCACAGCAAAAGGAAACACCTTATCAAGCTCTTATAAGGTTCTTACCAACACAAAGTAGTGGACGGTACAACCGGTGGCTGGTACGTGATACCTATGAGGGTGTGACACCAAGATTGCAAGGGTCTTTTTCTATACTGATCTGAAGTATATGTGGATCTTGGGAGGCACGCAAAAGAACAAATATGTATATGTGGCACACAAGTCAGTGATAGACAGCAATATTAAATAAATGTCCAGAGCACTTGTCCTAATTGCTAGCCTATATGTGTTCCTATCACCAGTTGTGATAAACAAGAGAGGAAACAAGGATGAAAGGAAACAAGTATCAAAGGTAGCAACGAATGTGAACAAGGCAAAAGGTATCACAAACAATAGAGCTATTGAGTGTTCCTTATATGCTCCTTTTCGATATCTTCTATTCTCTTTTACTATTTTTTTTCTTTTATTTTTTGTCCAATCTTTTTTTCTTGCTTTTGCTCTTTTGATATTTTTTTCTCAGCAAGAACCATACAAGAATAAACCACAAAAAATTTGAGCTCAATTGAATAAAAAATGTGGCCTATAGAAAATTAGGACTGTGCTAAAAAGCATACCAAAACTTGTGGGCCCAGAAACTCAATTTTCCTAATTGAATTTCACAAATCTAATTTTTGCGAACCCAGCATCGCTAGGATGAAATAGATCTAAAATTTTCTGGCATTCTCCGTAGATATAAATTTTTTCCTGTTTTGAGTTCGGATGCAAAAGTTATGACTGTTTTAAGGAAGCTGCTCGAATTAGGAATTTAGTGGACACAAGATGCAAACCGATGGTGATATGGAATAGCGGTGGGTGGAGATATCAACACAGACTAGAAAAGAACACAATCTAAACCAGCAACAAGACTTTGACCTAGGACACAACTCAACAAAGCGAACTCTGAAACTGAATCATGCAAAGGCTATGGCGCGGATGGTTATAAGATAGGAAACAAATATGGCATTGGACTATGGGATAAAAGCAAAAACACTCGAACTAAGGGTAAGATGCGAACTTGACGGTATACCTAAAGCTCTGATTACCACTTAATGGGGATGAGGGTCCCGATCTTCCGTCAGGTTCAAGATAAACAATGATTTGTTCGGAGAGCGACACACCGATCTGGTTTCAGATCACAAAGACCCAAACCCTACAACCTTAGCACCATGTCTCCTCTGGTTATCAACCATGTCACAATCCAGTTTACCTTGCCAAGAAGGCTAATCCCTGCTGTGAGTCAAAGAACACAAGCAAGAACAAGATAAAACGCAACTCAATTGAAGTGACAATTGCAGATGAATGATTAAGCACTCGAATTTGGGGTCTTGCAAACCGATAACGGCGACTGTTCAATGACAGATTGATCTAAAACAAAACTCAAAACCTAATATAGGTGGTGGCTACTGATTATATAGCCTAAGGGACATCCAAGGATCCCTCTTCACATCCTAAAGGTGTCCCAACACGTTACAAGGCCCAACGGCCCAAAAGACGACAACGCAGCGCCGTGATAGATTCTAGATGTCAACTTGTTTCAACTATTCCTGTTGATTCTAATGTAATTTTGATGTGGGACCACTTCCATTGGTTTCCTTATGAAATTATCTTTCCATCCATATATGGATCATCAAAAACGGAGTTCGTATGCGACCTGGACGTCCATTTTACTACACGCTAGTCCTGGAGCCCGAGATGGACTCGAACTCAAGTTGGACTGGGCCTCCGGCTTGGCTTGGACGTCCTTGCTGGCCTTCTAAGGTGGTGGCCAAGGAGGAGGACGTCCAAGGTATTTCTTGGTGGGTTCTCCAAGTCCTTGGGGTGTGCTCCCACTTGGGCCAGGGTCCCAAGGATGAATAACAAGCCCATAATGACAGTGTAGCTCCCAGCAGAAATAGCGACACAATATCTTGATGGTTTGGAGGCCTTGCTGAGGTGATATTGAGATGAGACCAGATCTATTTGAAATCTTATCAAACAAGCTTTCCATCAAGTGCTCATTGACCTCGATCGCACTCCAGATGGCTGAGTTATGGCCTTCCCAATGAAGCACTGTCGAGCTGCCGATGAACCAAAAATTCAACTTTGATGAACTTGCACGTTGAGACATATTTGTACCTACATTCAAATAACGACATGTACATGTGGAATCAAGTGAATTGTACCAAAAATCACTATGCAAATGTAGGAATGAGCTCACCTTATAAACAATGGTCGTATCTGATGGTGTCATGTCCTCATCACCATCACCACCACCTACCACGAGAACTGGGTGATGTACTTCGACGGCACCCTTAACATCAACGGTGCTGGTGCAGGCATTTTGTACATTACGCCAACTAGGGATAAGCTCCGATACGTTCTCTAGATACACTTTCCGGCCTCCAACAATGCCGCCAAATATGAAGCATGTCTCCACGGACTCCGTATAGCTGTTGAGCTCGGTGTCAATCGCCTCATGGTATACGGGGACTCCGCGCTAGTCATCAACTAACTTAACAAAGACTGGTCTTGCTCTAGCGAGAAGATGGATGCATATTGCGCCTAAATCAAGAAGCTTGAAGGGAAGTTCTACGATATCGAGTACCACCACGTGGTACGCGATCAAAATTAGCTCGCCGATTACTTGTCCAAGTTGGGCTCTTCTCGCGCCATGATTCTACCGGGGGTCTTCATTCAAGATCTTCTGGCGCCATCCATTAAGGAAGAAAAGGAAATTCAGGAAGTTCTCCTTGCCAAGCAGCTGGTACTTATGGTACCTTTACCGACCACCGATTGAAGGAAACAGTTCATCAAGTTCCTCTCCAGCGCCGAAGTACCCACCGATAAGACTAAAATCGAATGCCTAATCCGTCAAAGCCAACATTACGTGCTAGTGGATGACAACTTGATGAGGAAAAGTGCCAAGGAAGGGATTCTGCAAAAATGCATCACCCAAGAAGACAGAGTGAACTTACTTCTCGAAATTCACTCTGGTTCCTGCGGCAATCACGCAGCATCGAGAACACTAGTCGGCAAAGCTTTCCGAGCTGGTTTTTACTGGCCCACGGCCATCTCCAATGCAGAAGACCTCATCCAATATTGTGAAGGATGCTAGTTTTTCGCCAAGCAAATACATGTGCCGGCACAAGAGCTACAGACCATTCTAGCTTCCTGGCCCTTTGCACGCTGGGGACTGGACATGATTGGCCCTTTTAAGCCAGCGCCAGGTGGCCTCCAGAACATATACGTCACCATTGATAAGTTCTCCAAGTGGATTGAGTATAAACCGCTTGTCTTAGCTACTACAAAGAAAGCAGTTGAGCTCTTCGAAGACATCATCCACAATTTGGTCTCCCGAACAGCATCATCACCGACCTCGGAACTACATTTACTGGCCTTCACTTTTGGGACTTCTGCAAAGACCATTGCATCTCCATCAAATACATCTCCGTTGCCCATCCTAGAGCCAACGGCTAGGTCAAACGGACGAATGGCATGATCCTTGATGCCCTCAAAAAGAGACTATATCAAAAAGAAGAAAAGTACCTGGGCAAATAGCTCAAGGAGCTACCAGCTGTAGTCTGGGGACTAAGCACTCAAGCTAGTCATAGCACTGGTGTGTCTCCATACTTCTTGGTCTACAGCTCAGAAGCCATACTACCAGTGGATATTGCCTTTCAAGCACCTAGGGTGGAAAATTATGATGAAGAGCAAGCCACAACTGTTCGGATAGAGGATGTCGATAGGGTCGAGGAAGAATGCCTAATCACTTGTGTCTGCACAGCCAAGTATCTAGAAGGCTTGCGGAGGTACTACAACCGCAACATCAAAGGTCGTTCATTTACTGTCGGCAACCCTGTTCTTCGCAGGAAACAAAAACCCGAAGGGATGCATAAGCTTTCCTCCCCCTGGGAAGGGCCTTACGTCGTCAAAGATATTTCCCGACTAGGGTCTTATCGCCTATGTGACTTAGACAGAATCGATGTTCCCAACTCTTGGCACATCGAGCATCTCATACGTTTCTATCCTTGAAACACCCCAGATATGTACTTTCCACTTTATGATGAATAAAGTTTTGATCTCCATAGTTTGTCTCCATTTTTTCTCCATTATGGTTTAAATTTCCACTTACGGTCGTTGGGCTCTATGCCACTCCATGATGAACTCCAAAATGAAATCGCCATACCTGCGCCAACCACGTTTCTCTAAATCTCCAACGTTTTCGCCAAACACGTTTTATCCAAATCACCGAACATGTTTTTCTCCAAATCACCGAAGATTTTTCTCCAAATCTCCAAGATCTTTCACTAATCAGCGAGCAGCATACATTCTATTCTGTTCTCTATGGAAAAGACCCAGTCTCCAATCCCTCCCTACACATGCCATGGGCTCTACGCTCTGCGTTATGGGTGGTCGGCTGCGGTTCCTTGGTCACGCCTATTCCTCTTACACGCCCATGGGCTCCACGCTCGACGTTATGGACTATGGGCTGGCCAAGGCCGAGAGCATAGCACAAAACTTATTGCTCGGATGCCACTTCTACTACGTTCATCTCCAAGTTATTTTGACAACCGCCGAGCAGCACACGTTTCGCTCTGTTCTCTATGGAGAAGACCTAGTCTCCGATCCCTCCCTACATGTGCCACGGGCTCCGCACTCTGCGTTATGGGTGGTCGGCTGCAATTCCTTGGTCACGCCTGTTCATCCTACACGTGCACGGGCTCCACGCTCGATGTTATGGACTATGGGCTAGCCGAGGCCATAGGGGTCAGTAGCGAACCAACTGCTTGGAAGCTACTTATATTACGTATAATTGTGTTATGGTTAAAACTATGAAGATTTTTTCACCGAACTACAAGCAAACTACATACACATGCACCTTATAACATTTATCACATACATAAGTGTTTTTTGCACTATCGCGCGTTCTAACTACATTGTCCAAAAATTATAGATGATAATCTCCGAGCATATCACCGAGCTTCGCCATCGCCGCTCGTCTCACCAAATAGGTCGATATTGCCGGCCAGCTTTCTCACCGCATCCTCCACCTCATCCTCCAGCTGCTGGGTCTCTGACTCACTCAGCCCTTTGGTGAATCCATCCCCTATCACCTGAAGGTCAATGGATTGATAGTGGGACCAGACCACCGTAAGGGCATGAGTAATGCCGATAACAACGGCGTCGTGATTGAAGTTCTGGAAGCTCTCCCATGCTGTCTTGCACCTTTCAATGATGATGTCCGGGCACAGCGGCCCTACCATGGGTTTGAGGAGCAGCCTCAGGTCGACGCAATCGAGCACTGGTTTGACTCTGGCAACTACGGCATCAAACTTGTCCCTCTATGTTTGGGCATCCTGCTCCAGCACATCAAATTGCGCTTTGACCCTCCGACGGTAGTCTACAAGCATTACAAAGTTCCATCAAGAAAGGAAACTACTTCAGCATTAACTCAGCCTAGGGAGTACTTACCGTTCAACTCCTCGGCTAGTTTATCTGCTCGCCCTATCTCCTTCGCCTTCTCCTCTCAGAGTTGTTCGAGGGCTTGGCGCAGCGTGCCAAGCTTCATGTTTTGCTCTACAAGCACAACAGTCATCACCAAAAATATGGTTGTTCAGCAATACAAAGCACATTCGCCGATATACCATACCTGCTTTCTGCTCGGATACACTTCTGAGCTGCTCGGAAGTCTGTTCCAGTTGCATGGAGGCACTCGCCACCTCCTCAAACCTGCACCATAGCTGCTCAGACACAGCTGCTAGCTGCTCGGACGTAGTCGCTAGCTGCTCGGATAGGACCCCTTTTTGGTGTTCCAGATCTCGCGCATTGGACTCAGTAAGGTCTTGCTCATGCTGGGCTCTCTGGATGTTTCTCTCCATCAGGTTCATCGCCTCTCTAGGTTTTTTGTTCTCTTCGACGAGGGGTTCCATCCTCTTTATCAGCTGGTGCCACTGCTCGGTAGTCCAAGTTATCCCCTGCAAATACACAATTATAATGATGAACTTCGATCTCCAATGTCAAAGATGACCACTCTAGATGTAGTACTGACCTTGATTTGTTTCATCGCTCCGGTGAGGGCGGTCTTCAATCTCCTCATCTCCCTGGTGGTGTCTTCCTCCTCGATAACCACCACCTCATCGCCACGCTTGTGGAGGATTCATCTAGCTTGGGGTCGAGGTTTAGCGCGCTCGATCTCCTCCACCTTGTCCTCTTCCGCTGTAGCTCAAGGCACCACCGAGAGGCTCCATGGCCAGACAGCGGCTCCGACCATGCCCTGCGACACCTCAGGACGCATCGTTTGCTCCTCAGACACCACCGGCTTCACGGCCCTAGACTCCGGCGCATTGCCGGCAACTCCAGCCTCTGCTCCCAAAGACCCGATGGTTCCTGCTGTTGCCTCGGGCACTGCCACCGATCCGTCCATCGCCAACGCCACTCGTTTGTCATCGCCAAGATCGCTAGCAGCAGCGATTGACTCCTCCTCTGGCTGCCGAGCTCTCGAGGACTCTAGGACGGTAGCTGCTAGCGTTGCTTCCACCATGGGATCAACCCTCGGTGGTTCGGCAGTCTAGAATGGTGGGGTCAGACCCTCCGCATGTTTCGCTCTACATCAGATCAGTTGGTCAAGCGCCAAAAAAGCTAAGAAATGACAACTAAGTAACTCCAAGAAAAGTGTACTCATGGTTTGGTCTGCCGGAACATTTTCATGAACCGGTGACGCCTACCCGAGCACCCAGGCGTGGCCATGGGGTCAATTCCCGTACTCTGAGGTGGAGGTCCAAGTTTCCTCCACCATTGGCCTCTGTTCCGCCTACCGCTCTATGAATCCCTTCGCCTACTGTGTAGGGACTCCCGTCGTCTGCCGCTTGGGGACTCCTATCGCCTGCTGCTCGGGAACTTCTTCACCTCTCCTCGCTTGTTCCTCCGCGCAAGTGCTACGCGAAGGTGCTTCAGTGCTCGATGGAGGAGCCACCGAAATTTCATCATCGTCCGACTACTCGAGCACCACGGTCCTCTGTTGTTGAGTGATCTAGTTGCCACCAAGCGAGATGCCGCCTGGTTTGAGGGGACCGGCGACCACCGTCTTCCTCTTCTTCCGGGTCGGCTCGTCTACCACTGGTCTTTTTCTCTAGACTTTCTTCGATACTGGGGGTGAATTTTCTATCCGACCATCCTTGGACTCTGATGAAGTGCTGGCCGCATCTTTCTCAGGCCGAGCCGGTGGCCGGGCATCTACACCCCTCGGCTAATCACCCCTCGATACGCCGGAGAAGTACACCACTCTTTCCTATGAATGGATCTTTGCATAAGTGAATCAGTTCACTGCTCGACAATGCTTCAGGATTAAAAGTATCAGAAAAAAACAATTGAGATGGTTACCTGAGGAGGCGGATTTGTATAGTTGAAGGCCCTTGTTTGCTTTGGCCAACTAAACGAGGCATTGGGAGCGAATAGCTCTACGGCCCGCTCTAGGACAATTTGTTTCATCAGCCGTTCCGTCCTCTCCCGGGTCCCATCGTCATCACCTCTATAGTCAAAGCCCGGGTGGGCCCTCTCCTTGTAGCGCTGGATTCAGTGCACTATGAAGCTCGCCGCCACTAGTTCATCGCTAATCTCTATGCCTTCAAGCAGGTCGAGGAGCTCCCTTACTTGTTTCATGTCAGCACTATTTGGTTTCTCTGACCAGCTTTTCTGGTTCTCCGGGATATGGTGGACATCGCAGCGGATTGCAGGGTGACTCTATTTCATGTAGAACCAGTTGGAGTTCCACCCTTTATGAGAAGTGTTTAGCGGTACATTAATGTACTCACTGGCCATTCCATCCCAGAGTTGTAGATATATGCTGCCGACCACCTTGGATCCACCACCGCCCTTCTTCTTCAACCAGAACAGGTGTCTAAAGAGGTTGAAGTGCGGCAGATCCCCTAGAAATGTCTCATAGAAATAAATAAAGATCGAGATGTGTAATATGGTGTTGGGGTGGAGATTGCACAGACTAATCGCCCAGAACTCCAGCAGATCTCACAAGAAAGGATGAACAGGGAACCCCAACCCATGCCAGAAATAATCCTCGAAGACTATAGCTTCATCCGTGTTAGGCATCAGGAAGGGCTCACCATTGGCTGGCCGCCATCCGACGGTGACGCGGTCAGGAAGCACGCCCATCTCCACCAATCTCTTGAGCTCTGCTTCCCCCATGCATGATGGCACCCACTCTTCATCGTGACTGGCTCCCACTCCTGCCTTCTTTGGGCTCCCCTTCTTCGGGTTCACAGCTCTCCTCTTCGGCGCCATCTCTCAGATCTAGATGGGCACTGGCATCGGGAGCATGCGTCGATGCAAATCTAGAAATGTGAGGGCTGAGGATGAAGACAGAATGGCAAAGTGGCAAAGGTATGAACGAGGGATGCGGCGGTGTAGTTATAAAGCACTTTCCCCACCCTTTCGTATTCAAGGGTTTTTGAGAAACCGTTTCTGCGATTTGCGCCCCTCTGAATTCTCTGACGCGGCTTGTTGGGCCGTAACATGGGCTTTCATGCAACTGCATCCCACGTCGTTAAGTTATCGCTGCCGATGGTTATCACTTGCCAAATAATCGCTGACTTCTCCGCCATTTATTAGGGCTCAGTAACAGTTACTATATAGCCATCGCTCTAGTTTTTTTGTCATGGTTGGGTTTTTCATATATCTCTGTAAATGTCTCAGGGACTGGCTGCTAGCTCGGCTAGTCTTTTTACTATTTTTCTATTTCTGACCCTGGCACCATGTGACTGTGTCACCTACTGTCAGGCTTGGGGACTAAGTGGGCACACTTCACCTTGCGGTGAATGTGCGCTCTCCTATTTTAGGGCTGCAATCGAGGGCTGGCTGCCTGCTTGGCTGGTCTTTTATTATCCTTCTACTTTGTACCCTGGCACACATGACTACATCATCTACTGTCAGGCTCGGGGACTAAGTGGGCACACTTCAGCTTGTGGTGAATGTGCTTGCTTTATTCTTGAAGACTCCAGGCCTCTTGAAGCTAAAGAAGACTATCTCCTTTTCTCGTGGTTGGACTCTAAGTGGGCACACTTGGTCCGCTATGGAGAAATTTTCATTTCTAAACTTGAGCTCCTTACACCCTTATGGCAAGCCATGCTTGGGTTATGCTGCTCGACTATGATTTATGCTTCTCGATGATAGTACATGTTGCTCGGCAATTGTACACAACTGCTCACAACTGCTCGACAACTCATCACGGTGGTCAGACCATGAGTTCGACTGCCCGGCTTCGTTCGCACCTGCTCGGACAAGCTTAAGGCGGCGTTGCACAACAGGTACAAGGTGCTCAGGGACTAGCTATGGGGGGTATGACCCTGGATACCCATGGCAGACCACATGGGTTGCGCCCTCAGGGGCGGTTCAGCCCACAAGACGAAGCCTTGCGAGGCACGACTTTGCTCGGCGCCTTCCGCAAGACATCTAGAGGATATCCTGAAGATACTATGAGATCTATTAGGATATGTATGATCCCAAGATTCTTGTAACCAGTTATTACTTTCCGGTTATCTCTCAGATCTAACCGACTTGTAACCCTGCTCCCCGGACTATATAAGGCGGGCAGGAACCCCCTCCAAACTCACGCAATATCATACGATAGCTAATACAAACTAACAGACCATAGGAGTAGGGTATTACGTCATACTGACGGCCTGAACCTATCTAACTCATGTGTCTCTGTTGCCTTCTTGTTCTTGATCTCACGCACCTCTGCCGATCAATCTACCTTCATAGGATACCCCTCGAAGGACTGTCGATGATATTCTATCGATAGTTCCTCATCCCTATGCACATCTACTGGTGCCCCTGGTTGGCTCGGTGGATCACTAAAGCTACCTCACCGATGGCCATGGCGGCGCGGCAAGGGTGCGTGGCGGCGGGCTCGTTGTGTCTGGCAATGGCATGCCTAGGCGAGCTTGGCTACAGCGTCAGGGGTCCTAGCGGAGCCCAAGGGTTAGGTCTAAGCTACGATGGAGCGGCGGTGTGCTCTGGCCACGTGCATGGCGTCACGGCGATGGCGTAATGCGGCCTTACCCTTGCATGAACGATGGAGTTAGCGGCTCGGGGAAGTGGAGCAAGTCACGTCGAAGCTATGCGCGTGACGGATTGAACGGAGGGGCTATGGTGGTGGCATGCGAGCACGGCAGAGGCACACGGCGATGGTGATGGCGACGGCGGCACTGCTACCTACTCTGCGTGCGCGGGTGAGAGAGAGAGCAACTGAGAGCGAGGGTGAGCGCGAGTGAGTGGGAATGAGGAGCAGCCGGCTCACTCTCCCTCTTGACACGGCGACGTAGGGACAGGCGAGTGGCGACACACGGCGTGTGCGCTGACGGCGCACAGCGCCCGGTTCAAACCCGACCAGCAGGCCGACTGACAGCGCAAGTTCAAGCCATTAGTACCCCTAATTCGTGGCGAGTTAGCAAAAAAACCATTACTAAGAATTGTAGAGCTACACGTGATCTCCAACTTTGCTTAAATGAGCTTGGTCTAATTCGAGCTGGTTTTCAAATTACAAAGCTTCAAAGTATGGTACATGAAACTATAAATCAGTTCTTAGAAAATTTCCTAAGTCTAAAAACAGCATCTAGTTGATTCTTGGGAGCTGTTTTTTATCATGTTAGGCACTGAATTAGCTCATGGCCCTTAAACAAAGTTTGTTCCCCATGTCATGGACTACAACTTTTATTTAGGTCACACAGCCATGCAAGCCCTCTAAGCTATTGTTCAACTTTGGTCAAACTAGCATCATGTAAAAGGCATTTCGAAGTAAACCAACACTTAGAAGCAAATTTGGGCTAGGTCATGAATACAAACATTGTTCCATTTTCCATCCTAGATGTGTCTAAGGTGTTTTTATGACCTCACAACCATCTCTTTCATTGGTCACACATTATTGCAAGCATATGCATGTATATAATCAACATCACATGTGATAAGATAGAAAGAATGAGATGAAATTTCATATGCTCATGCTCATGAATGAATGGATGATGCTTGTGCTCATGAAATGCAAGTGTCAAATGCAATGCTTAACACTAGGGTGTTATACTAATCCTGACCAACTTAAAAATATTCATTATTTACTCTAGATGTGCATAACCTATGCCTCACCAATGCATTCTTTACATAATAATTAAATGATGTAATGGACTATTTCATAGTTAAGTACTTTGTTGTCGAATGATAAATAAATATGAATGTTAATTATTGCCATGAGTATGCTGGTTGAAATAATAGACATATAAATATGTTCTCTTAGGACCCTATGCATGTATTTTTAGTATTTCTATTTATAAAATTCACTTAGTGTCATGTTTTTGTGCATAATTAATTAGGAACTTTCATGTTTTATTTCTGTAAAATTGCTAAATAAATAACATAACTTACATTATATTTTGTTATTATAGTTTTTTATAGCTCCAGAAGAATGCCACCGCTAAATAGTTTAGCTCTCGCTATTTAAAACCATGTAAGAAGTATTTGCAACAGTGCATTTATATGCGATGCTGTTCCCATTACTGGCCCTGTTCGCTTCTCTTAAATTCGTCTTTTTTAGCTTATTTTTTCAGTCGGAATAGTATTTTTCTCTTACAACAAATTAATGGGAACAGTGTTTTTGCTTGTTTTTTTCAGCGAAGCGAACCAAGCCATTGTTTTTCCTGAAACTGAACTAGCCAACGTCGCTATTTGAGGACCAGTGCAACAGATTACTAACCATACATTGAAATGGAAAACCTCCAGCTCGCAATAAATGGTTTATTTTTTTATATAATATAATATAAAAAGCTTTTTTTTTTGCCCGAGGGAAGAACAAGAAACGGAGAGGTATGACACGTCCCGTGCATCAACCTTCAACCAGAACCAAGAACGAATTAAGAATTGTTGCTTTCCTCTTACATTCCCAATTTAATCAGCTGCGTCCCCAGTCTTTGCCACCTGAGTCCGAGTCCGACCTATACCTGTCCCCTGACGCCCCCATTGAATCCACCGGTGTGACTCCCTCCGCCTCAGCTAGCCGGGCAGGCAGTGACCCAGTGCCCCTATATAACTCGACGGTATCATGTGTCCGAGTCTGTATATGTGTCGGTCACGCTACCGCCGACCGCCGTGACCGATCTCTAGTCTCTAGTGTCTCCCTCCGCGGTCCGCGCGCCTATGTACTCGTGCGCCTTGCTTTTGCTTGGACCCAATCATTGTTCGATTTCCTCCCAGATCTCTCTCGTCAGATCCTGAAGGCTATGGCGACTGTGTCGGCGGCCATGGAGGATCCGGGCGTCAACGGCAGCAACGTGGTGAGCTGGGTGGCGTCCGGGATCGTGCTGTGGTCCACCGCATTCTTGCTGATGCGGGCGCTGTTCCCCAAGCGCTCCTACGACTTCTGTAACCGCGCCGTCTCCACCATGCACGCCGTCGCCGCCGTGTGCCTCGCCTGCCTCTCTGTCGACGACTGGTCGTGCCCCGTCTGCCCGCTCGCCGCCGCGTCCTCCCCGCGCCAGGTACTTTTTTGTTCATATAATAAATAAAAATACGACGTGCGAACGAACGTCCATGCCGCCGCGCCGCGCCCCGGCACGCGTCAACGGCTACAACCACCACCGGCGATCATTAGCCGGGCGATGACCGTGGCGTCACAATAATCCCTAATAAATACTGGCAGATGAAGGCGCTGGCGGCTACGCTTGCGTACATGGTGTACGACGCGGCGTGCTGCCACCTCAACAGCGACATGCGGCTGGACAACACCGTGCACCACCTCGTCAGCATCGTCGGCATCGGCGCCGGGCTCGCCTACCAGAGGGTGAGCGATCGAGTGGCGACAAGTCACATGCATTTCGTCGTCGGCCGGTAGTCGGTAGGCTGCCGGCCGCCGGCCGTTAGTTGGCGGTATGTTGAGCTAACTAACTAACGAGCTGCATGCCGTGCAGTGCGGGACGGAGATGGTAGCATGCCTGTTCATCACGGAGATCTCGAGCCCGCTGCTGCACCTCCGGGAGATGCTCAAGGAGTTCGGCGTCCGGGACACCGACCTCAACCTCCTCGTCGACGTGCTCTTCGCCGTCACCTTCTCCGTCGCCCGGATGGGCGTCGGGCCCTACCTCACCTATGTCACCGTGACGGCCGACTACCCCATCCTCATCAAGGTACGTACGTACGCAGATGCGCTCACCGAATCCGTTCGCCAGCGCAACCAACTCGATCGCAGCAACCTACTTTTCAAACCAAAAAAAAAAAGAAGGATCGCAACAACCTCCGACCATGCCACTCCACGCATCTTTGACGACATGCTCTGTCTGTTGCTTCCGCTTTGCCAGGCGATGGCGACGGGGCTGCAGCTGGTGAGCGCCTACTGGTTCCTGCGGATCCTCAGGATGGTCAGGTACAAGCTCGGCAAGAAGAAGCCGCTGCCAACACCGCCGGGCAAGCTCGCCGCCGCCAACTGATGTCAAGTGACCGCGCCGGCGACCTTCAGGAGCCATATAAATATATACCCGGGTTTGCGCTGTTCTTTGACCCTTTTAAGCATGTACTCTAGCAACTGTATTTATAGCGTACAGATTGTTCAATGAATTCAGTTGAATCTGGCAGCTGCACTTAAGCCTGCTAATGGATCGGTAATAATTGGAGTTTTTGGGTTGTGTTGTGCTATGGAATTGTTTGGATGGGTGGTAATGGGTTCAGAGGTCTAACAGCTTGGAATGGGTTGGGTTTTGCTAGGAAATCGGGTTGGAATGGACTGGAATAGGTTGATTTTCTTTCCGGTTCACGTGGGTTCAACCTGTGGGTGGGTTCACTCTTTCCCCGATCCTCCAACACTCGCAGACTCGCCCAGTCACACGACGGCCGTCATCAACATCGTTGTCTTCCTCTCCCAGCTCTAGTCCAAGTACGGCCACTCTCCTTCCCCGCCCTTCCACTGCCCTGACCCGCCGCCTGCGGGAGGTGCAGCCAGGTGCTCATGGCAGGCCTTGCTTCGACGACACCTTCTTGCCCTGACTTACCGTTGCTTGTCTCTAGCTGTTTAAAAGTTCTCTTTTTTCAATCTATTTATGCGTTATTTAGTTCCTCCTCTAAAAGTTTACACCCTATCCCATCTAATGTTTGAACACATGCACAGGTATCAATATTAAGGATCCCGAAGAGATGATATGAGAACCGCGGACGATGACTCGCCTAGATAATCAAGGACGTATTTTAGTCTCGACTGACCCTAAAGTACAGTCTACGTCTCGCCCGACCCCTTGGGCATGGGCCCCGTGTCGCCCGACCCCAAGGGTACGGGCTCTGTCTCGCCCGACCCCTTGGGCACGGGCCCCATGTCGTCCGACCTCAAGGGTACGGGAGCCGTCTCGCTCGACCCTTGGGGCGCGGGCTCCGTCTCGCCCGACGGGGACCTATAACGCCTCCAACCACTACGGGTCAGAAGGTACGACCCCGGGGTCAAACTTCTGACACCGGGGGGGAGGAAGGCACGTCTCGACGTGACTCATGGCCATGTCAGACCACACCTGGGGGTTCACATCGCCAACAGTGACGAGTGCGT
This sequence comes from Miscanthus floridulus, assembly GCF_019320115.1. NCBI lineage: Eukaryota > Viridiplantae > Streptophyta > Magnoliopsida > Poales > Poaceae > Miscanthus > Miscanthus floridulus. The sequence goes on from NC_089585.1 coordinate 32,927,279, forward strand.
GGTCGCTATGCTGCCTACTCCCCGTACGGCCGTTGACCGACATGTCGGTTCATCACGCCGTCCGCCGGGACGGGATGGGACGCCACGACCAGCTGATGACGTCGAGGCATGGCACTAGTGGTGAACAGAAGCCCGACGTGGAGCCGTGCCCGTCACCATCTACAGCGGTGGTGGGACCCGCATGAATGAAAAGAAGGTCCTCTTCTCCCTAGCTTTTCTCTTTCTTCCTCTTTGTAACATGCGACTTTCCCTTCACCTATAAAAGGGGAAGCAGGACGCCCTAAGAAGGGGCGGACGCACGAGCACACAGAGAACGAGCACACAGCTAAACAAACTCTCAGCACTCTTCAATCCTTCCACCAGAGACTTGGGAATTCTTTCTCTCTCGCCCGTTTGTAACCGTTACTATAAACTAGTGCCGGTAACACGAGCAGCAGCACACTGGACGTAGGGACATTCCGCCCACAATCCGAGCCAGACGCGCAGATACAAATTTACTAGCCGGTGATCCAAAACACCGATAAGACTAAAAAATAACTAACTGCACAGATTACGACTAGTTTGCGAGACGAATCTTTTAAGCTTAATTAGTTCATGATTTGACAATGTGGTGATATAGTAACGCATGTGCTAATGCCGGATTAATTAGGCTTACTGACAGATTCTGTAATTTATTTTTTTATTAGCATCCAAACACCCCATGCGACACCTTTATGTAATACTCGATGTGGCATACCAAAACTTTACATCCTAGATCTAAACAAGGCCTTATTGTTTTTTTGGGGTCATATGACTGACCGTGTGCTACTTGGACTTGGACAGTCTGACGGCAAGGAATGGCCCTGTTGGGTCGTATGATTTGGGTCAATGACAACTTCATTGGTTCTTAGACTGTCTCCAACAATGAGACCTAAATACGATACACATTCTCTGATTTAGGTCATGCACAGTAAAAAAAGGTCCCCACCTAAAATTTAGATTCTCCAATAGGCAACTCAAATCAGCCTTCTTCTTCCTGGGTCTCTCCACCGCCCACCCATCTCCAAGTCCCCAGCCCGACGCCGCCTCCCCTCCCAGCCCCCAGCCCCCAGCCCGACGCCCTCTCCCCTCCCCTCCATCCAACGGCGCCCCGTCCCCTCCCTTGCCCTCCCCATCCCGGCGGCGCCCCCAGCTCGACGCCCTCTCCCCTCCCCTCCACGGCGCGCGGCGGTCGGAGCACGAAGCACGGCGACGCTCCTTCTCCAGCACGACGCGCGGAGCACGACGCGCCTGGGATGGGGAGCATCGGGTGGTGCTCTTTCTCCACCACGGCGCGAGGAGCATGGCGCGGCCGCGTGGCGCCTCCCTCTCTCTCTCTCTCTCGTGTGGCCCCTCCTCCACAACCAGGCGGCGGCAGCGACGACCCTCCAGGCGGTGCTCCTTCTCCACAACCGGATCCGTGACTGTGGTGGCTGGATCCGTCGCTGGTGGCCGGATCTGCGCTCGTGGTGGCCGGATCTAGGCGGCGGCGAGCATATCCGACCGAAGACGAGCATCTCCGACCGGCTCGCCTGGAAGCGCCGGCCGCGCCCCGTCGTGAGCCGCGCCTCGCCGTGGGCCCACCACTACGGCGCCAGACATTTGCGTCGTCTCTCTCGCGAAACGCTTATTTGCCTTTCGATCTGGCTCGTACTCAAAATGCGTACTTTGATTGGGTATTCTGTTGGAGCTCGTTTCTGGTACCCAAAACACTGTGAATCACCTATTTTTACATTTGGGTGGTGTCGTTGGAGACAGTCTTAGTGATAATCGAAGCTCAATGACACCTGAACCCTTGAAGCCCTTGTTTGTGTTAAGGATTGGTTGTATAAGTCCCAGACAATGAAGACGGCTCTCTACTGGGTTGGTACTTGCATATGTCAAATCAATATCAATAGATTAGCTACTTGCATGCAGATAGTAGCTCGCTAGCTTGTGGTTGTGGATTACTTCTAAATTCTAACGTGGCTGGCTGGCTGGCGGTCGCGGCCTCCGCTATTGGCCTGAGGACTTAGGAAGGTTGTGGTCTCCAGCGTTCATGGAGGGGCGGGGAAGGAAGGAAGAGAGAGAGAGTGGGGGAGGTAAGGGGTAATTTTCACATCATTTACTTGGGAGGGGCAAAATGATCATTTCCACAGCAAACTTAACAGATGTTGATGGAAATGGCAATAAGAGGTGTAAATTTATCCGATGGCAGTGACTGAAGTTTTTTTTTTTTACGAGCAAAGAGAGACCTTTCAATTAGCTAGGCAAATTGTTCATACAATCGACATAGAGGGCTTCCTCCACACACGCAGGTGCTTGCCCCCAACATGTCTCTTCCGAAGAACTATTCCTAGCTAAATTTGCTAAAAGATTTGCCACTTGATTACAATCTCTCTTTACCTGGGACACACAAGTTTGAAAATTTCGATGGCAATGAGGGAAGAAATAGGTAAAATTTTCAATGGCATTGATGGAATTGACTCTATTAACTATGATGCTACTTATGCTATATTTTATTCACTCATGGTCCTGTTATTTGGTTATTCCTACACAACTTGCTTATACGTTTGCTGCATTCCTCATTGTTCCTAACGTTGCTTCATTCCTCATTGTTCGTGTAGCGCGCTTGTGCCTTGGGAGAAGAAAAGAGAGGTCACATTAACAAGGTAGACTTGATCCATATTTACTTAGCTAATTCATTGGATTATAGTATTATACTTAGCTAATTCATTGCTTGTCCACATTTTTTTGGTGTCCTCATATTATGACTTTAGTAATCTGAATAAGTTCAGAACAACTATGATCATATCTCAATTTAACCTGTTGGTGAGCTGCTTTTGCTGACTATGTTGTCTTCACTACTGTTCAAGATTGTTCAAGGTCTGATGTGTTTAGTTGCCAATATAAGAAAATGCGTGCATCTCATATTGTTTTCAAAGGATTCTTTCTGATTTTTATTCGGCTTCTGATCTGAAAACTTTGCCTAACTAGGAAATGGTTCTGCGTTTAGGAATATATATGAACATCTTCTATGGAGTGGGAAGTTTATTGAATAATTAAAGTTATGTATTCAGATGGCGGTGAATCTGAAGTCAAGGCTACACGTAAAGAAGGGTGCTGCCCATGACATGTCTGTTTTGTGTATGTGGTGTTTGGTCTTTAAGCCTCGCCGATGTGTTCTTTACATAATAATTAAATGATGTAATGGACCATTTCATAATTGTTAAGTAGTTTGTTATCGAATGATAAATATGAATGTTGATTATCACCTTGAGTATGCTGATTGAAATAATAGACATATAAATATGTTCTCTTAGGACCCTGTGCATGTATTTTTAGTATTTCTATTTATAAAATTCACTTAGTGTCATATTTTTGTGCATAATTAATTAGGAACTTTCATGTTTTATTTCTGTAAAATTGCTAAATAAATAACATAACTTACATTATATTTTGTTATTATAGCTTTTCATAGCTCCAGAACAACAATTGTTCGCTTGAACTTACCAGTCTGGCTTATCAGCCATGGTACAGTATTTTACTCCCACAACAAATCAGCCAACAGTACTTTTCAGCCTGGTTTTTCAGTGAAGCGAAATATAATAGTTTAGCCCACTATTAAAACTAGGTATGTATGAATTATTTGCAGCAGTGCATTTATGATGCTGTTCCAATTATTATTGTTTTTCGTTGAAACTGAACTAGTCACGTTGCTGTCTGAGGACCAGTGCAACACATTACTGACCATGTATTAAAAAGGAAAACCTACAGCTCACAATAAATGGTTTTTATTTTTTTATATAAAAGATACAAAATCCAGTCTCTATATCTGTTTGGGATATACATAGTCATAAGTTACCTGAGCTCTTAGGCTCAACGCGCAAAAAAAGCACCGCCACCGCCATCCCGGCAAGCCGCATGGCCTTGCCGTCAGCCTGCTGCGGCCTCCGGCGGCGGGGGCGCGGGGCGGTGGGCAAGGGGAGGTAGGGTGGCGGCGGGATAGGGTTTAGGACTTAAAAAAGCATATGTTTTGCACGAGGGAAGAACAAGAAACGGAGAGGTATGACACGTCCCGTGCGTCAACCAGAACCAAGAATTGTTGCTCTCCTCTAACGTCCCCAACCCCAACTTAAATCAGCTGCGTATTTGCCACCTGAGCCCGAGTCCGTCCTATATACCGGCCCGCCCCCGTTGAATCCACCGGTGAATCTATCACTCCGCCACAGTGAGCCGGACAGTCAGTGGCCCTGTATACCTGCCTGGTTCGGTTCTCTTATAATTCGTTTTTTCGATTTATTTTTTTAATCGAAACAGTATTTTTCATGTTTGTTTTTTTTTCGAAGCTAACGGTGCCTCAGTCACGCTACTGCCGTGACCGATCGTGTCCCAGTCCCTTCTTCATTTCCTCCCAGATCTCTCTCTCTCTCGTCAGATCCTCTCGGTTAGGAGCTAGGAGGGAAGCAGGCTATGGCGACTGAGTCGGTGGCCATGGAGGATCCGGGCGTCAACGGCCGCAACTTGGTGAGCTGGGTGGCGTCCGGGGTGGTGCTGTGGTCGACCGCGTTCTTGCTGGTGCGGGCGCTCTTCCCCAAGCGCTCCTACGACTTCTGCAACCGCGCCGTCTCCACCATGCACGCCGTCGCCGCCGTATGCCTCGCCTGCCTCTCCGTCGACGACTGGTCCTGCCCCGTCTGCCCGCTCGCCGCCGCATCCTCCCCGCGCCAGGTATACGGGTTTTTTTCCCTTTTGCGTCCATATAATAATAATACGGCGTGCGAACGTACGTACACGCCCATGCCGGAGTGCCGGACGCCCTGGCCTCCGCCTTCCTCCTGAACGAACGGCTGGCTGGCGGCTACAACCACCTCCGGCGATCTTTAAACTCTCATGATAAGCCGATGACAGTGGCGTCGCAATAAATACTGGCAGATGAAGGCGCTGGCGGTTACGCTTGCGTACATGGTGTACGACGCGGCGTGCTGCCACCTCAACGGCGACACGCGGCTGGACAACACCGTGCACCACCTCGTCAGCATCGTCGGCATCGGCGCCGGGCTCGCCTACCAGAGGGTGAGCGAGCGGCGAGCATTTCGTCGTCGTCGGTACGCTGCCGGCCGTTGCCGGTTTGTTGAGCTGACTAGTAATAATAACTAGCGAGTGGGCGTGCAGTGCGGGACGGAGGAGGTGGCGTGCCTGTTCGTCACGGAGATCTCGAGCCCGCTGCTGCACCTCCGGGAGATGCTCAAGGAGTTCGGCGTCCGGGACACCGACCTCAACCTCCTCGTCGACGTGCTCTTCGCCGTCACCTTCTCCGTCGCCCGGATGGGGTTCGGGCCCTACATCACCTACGTCACTGTGACGGCCGACAACCCCATCCTGATCAAGGTACGCTAACGCACGCCAGCCAAACCAACTCGATCGCAACAACCTCCGACCCATGCCATCCCACTGCACACATGACGATATGCTCTGTTGCTTCCGCTTTGCCAGGCCATGGCGTCGGGGCTGCAGCTGGTGAGCGCCTACTGGTTCCTGCGGATCCTCAGGATGGTCAGGTACAAGCTCGGCAAGAAGAAGCCGCTGCCACCACCACCGGGCAAGCTCGCCGCCGCCAACTGATGTCAAGTGACCGCGCCGGCGACCTTCGGGAGCCATATATATTATTATATATATATATTCAAAAAAAGCCCGAGCTGACAGCGTTAGGGAGTTGAATTCGATCGAGACTGCGCTGTTCTTGCCTCTGAAGCAGTTTCCATTGGCAAGGATGTCAGCAAAGGGGCGGTGCATGTACTCTAGCAACTGTTATTAGCGTAGCCGGCTGGTGTTGGATCGTTGTTTGAGGAAAAAAACTATTAGCCGGCTGATAAAGCCTTGTTGAAACCAGCTGTAAATTCTGTTGAATCTGACAGCTGCACTGGAAACGATTAATGTGTTGCACTGTAACCACGTCAAACTTCATCAACGGCATCGCCGCATCGGCAGAGCGCGCACCAACTCATAGTAATGGTGAAGTCGTACAGGAACAGCAGTAAAAACATTTAAAACGTCGGTCCTATCCCTAGTACAGTAGCTAAAACGAAGACAATGAATGTGAGTAGACCAACTGGTGGAACAGACTGTAATCTACAGTTTACCTCCAGTCTGAACCACGTAGACGTAGCCCGTAAAATCTAGTTTAACATTGTTTGCGCAAGCTCAAGACCTAGAGTGTTCCTGTGATTTCCGCAGAACTTCCTTCAACACCGCCGCGATCCTGTCAGCCATGTGGTGCTCCATGAACGTTTCCTTCACCCTGTCATAGCTCTTTTCCCCCATGGAGACCCTTTGCTCGGCATGGCTTGCGAGTCTCACGATGTTCTTTGCAAGAGGCGTCACGCCCTCCTTCCCAGCAGGATGCAGAAGGCCAGTCGAGCCGTCCACGACGATTTCCGTGGTCCCTCCAGCAGCCGTGCCCTGATATAGCAAGATGGTGATGAGGTCATTAATCAAATCAGGTCGAAAATTGACGGTGCGCGACAGAATGCAGGCCAAAACAGCATATGGCGGGCTCATGATTGTTTACAGTGGCTCCATACTCATGACTCACAACAATAACTCTGGTCTCCGTATTCAGAAAATCGGTGGTCCGCGTTTCAAAATGCTGCAGCATGGTCAGTTGCCTAGTACTACGTAGAAAGATTGGCCATTGATACTCCGAAGAAGTGATTGGCCATTGATACTCCGAAGAATAAAAACATGGCGCGCCCACCTGCCTGTCCCCTGTCTGTACTGTACTGACATGCACAAGTGGACGAGAGAGAAAGGAGGTTTACCAATACTGGCAACTTGAATGCCATTGCCTCAATTGTTATCCTTCCGAAGCATTCTCCACGGGCCTAGTAGGTAGAAAAAATAAATGCTATTACTGAAAGTCTGAAGCAGAAGGAAATTCACATGGGAACAAACATCTAAACAGTCTATCACTACCTGCGTAGCAGCAATGATTGATCGCTGGCATCGAGTATGGCAAACTGAATCATTTACAGCACTTATATACTAATCCAGGATTTCTACCAAAGTTTACTAATTGGAAAGAACACCTGATTTGCACAACCGTGTTTGCACTCCCTAATCTAAGCATTTTTAGCCAGTACCAGAAGATACCAACTGGATTCTTGGCCTGTTCTTAGGCAAGCTGCACCAAAGATAAGGAAAATTCAGCGGTGCTTGAGTGTTGGTACAAGTAACTAAAGTAACAATCCTAAATCGGATAAGCGGTCGATTAAACAGAAACAGCATTACAAACGTGTACCATTTAAATTGTATTTAAATGGGCTAAACGGCCGTTTAGGAGCATTCAGTACTGATAAATTTTAAGCCATGGCCTTAGGTGAGAAGATGACAAAAGTAAAAGAAAGTAAAAATCTCCCCTAAATGCTACGCTAACTGAAGGACGACCCTTTTTACATTCTTTCTCTAGCTACCGAAAGCTTCTCTATGACATAAAGAACTTACGTAGTGAAATAAAGTGTGGCACCGTGATGAACATATAGGCTGCTTTAGTTATTAAAAATTGGCATTAGAATACAAGCAGGCAGACTAAACTAGAGAACTGACTGAATCAGCTCATTTATTAACTAGACCTTGCATACTATAAACATGCCCCAGGAAAATCAATTAACAGAGACCGAGTTGTGAGGAGAAAAACAAGGACCATAGGTAAGGAGCCTCCAGAGTTATGACTCACCTGAGAATTCTGAACAAGAACATCAATTGCTGCCAAATAAGGGGCCACTGACAATGTCTTGTTCACAAAATGGACACGGTCATGAATCGCATTCTTCACCACAAAGTCACGTAACTGAGTCTCAAATTTGGTCTGAGCATTCATATCACTTCCCACAACTACAGCATGCATTGTAGGCACTTTTAGTTTCTGGTGTTGGATGAGCTGCAAACCCTGATAAAATGCTTGAAGAAATAAGTCTTGTCCCTTTCCTCGTGATACACCTGTGCATTACAGGATATTTAAGAAAGGAAAATGCAATACAAGAACATAAAGAATTCACATAGACCAAAGAATATAATTGGAAATTGCAGAAAAGCAGTGAAACGTACTGTTTATTATTGCAAACAGGATATCTTCACTCCGTACTCCAAGGGACTCACGAATATGTTCCCGTAGGACTCTTCTTGCGACACTATCTTCAGCAACTTCCATTAGTTCTTTACTATTCCCCAGGTGAACAACATAAGTTTGTGGCATCTGTATTCTTTATACAAAGCAATTACAGGTGTACAATAATGAATTAGATACTCAACAAGTAAGAAAATGCAAGAAACAGCTGATCCATATATAACAGAAAAATACATATAGCCAGTCAGTTTGTAGCTATCAACAGAGAAGCAGGGGACAGATATATTATCTCCTAGATAGGTTATCAGATCAGTAGTAAGGAGTCAAACTACGATACCATTCTCTTCAATGTTATATACAGAACCCAGCAATTAGTACTATGGAAAAGGACCAGAGAGAATCAATAATTTTACACGTACTTCAGGCGGTCACTAGTCCTGCTCTTCCAATATTCAGCCGTTGTATGAGAATCAATCATGGCTCCAGCAACAAAGGGAAGATGTTTGACATATTCAACCTTAAAGTAATGCCCTCGCATTTCATGGATCCACCACAAAATCTTCGGACGGACTTTAGGAACATGATCTTTCAGAACAGGATCAAGCCACTTGCCAGCAACAGCAGTGTTTAAAATAACCAGATCAGCTTTTAGAGCAATATCAACTGCCTCCTGTCCCCTAGCTGGTAAAACCTGTGAAACAAGCAGTTTGAGTATCAAAGTAAGCAAGGATTAACTTACATTTCGATGCATGTCAGCTGAGATAGTTTGTGCAGCCATCTTTCCTTTTGCACTTCATTAAATTATGCTCAATATTAACATAGTAAAGCCAAATGAGGTGCACAAACAAGAAAATGACTAATGAATTGTATTAGAATATATAATAGTTAGGATTGTAATCCGATATTGCCATATGTATCCAGGGAGGTGTTTTGCCCCCCCCCCCCCCCCCCCCCCGAGTCTCTGTACTCTATATATACCGCCCGAGAGGCTCAACGCAATACATCCACGCATTATACTCAATCCTTCCTGCTTACAAATTGCACTGAGTAGTTCCTAGAATCAAATTAGCCATTCCAATCATCTCAAATTTGTAGTCTCTTGCTACCATGAGCTGGACATCAACAAAGAAAACAGTGGAATTGGTCCCTGTCCCAGTTCTAACACATTCAAATCCATCCTTCTTCCTCCTACCTCCCATATTCTCTTTGAACTCCTGAAATTCCATCTGAACTGTAGCAATTTTGCCTCCACTGAACATAGAAAGATATGAAGGCCCAACATATCATACTATTTCAGTGAAAACAAATTAGTTATCTTTCTTTTTTCAAAAAAATTATATTACTCAGCGTTCTTCCTGCTCCCTTTGTTCAGATTGGATTCAATTCAGGTGAATGTCTTAGGTTTTGATGTTTGTCATTTGGTTTACTTTTTACTTCTTTAAACAACAGGCGACTCTCCTGCCGGTTCAAGGAAGAAAAGTAGAATATCGCTCAGCATTCTTCTTGTACTTGATGTTTCAAGAGTTGAGAAGTGTTCTTTTCAGCTGCTGTATATTTTCAGAAAGATACATACCTACATGTTATAGCCCAGGACCAACTGGGCCCGATAAGAGGCCCATTCAGGTCCACAGTACTGTTCACAAGAGTGGACAGTGCCACAGGTCCTGCGACTCAGCTGCCATTCAAGTCATTGCCAAGTCTAGAATAATTAAGAAAGTTCTAGAGCCGAGTTGGTTAGGAAGTCTTATCTTTTGAACAGTGTTTCAAAGGCGTCCAGGCGTACCCAGCTCGCCTTGGGAAACAGTGGCGCCTTGTCAGTCAAATGAGGTGCTCTAAGGTTACTTAGCAGTCAAGTTAGAGTCACCTCTATATAAAGAGGACCATGTACCTTTACAACTTAAGCAGAAGTAGATCAAGGGATTAGCCCATCTCTCTGCCCTGGCTTGGGCGCCAGCCTCCTGGCTGTTGCTCCGTGCTCCTGCTGCCCTAAAGAACCAGCCTTCACCTTCTCCCCACATCCCCTCTCAATCTCTGGCAACCTAGGCACATAACACTATATCTCTTTAAAGTTCCCTTGCCTCTTTAGCATACTCTTCAATTTACAGGAATCCACAATTAGTGATTTATGACGTGAAAAAAATCAAATGAGGAACCAAGAGACATATTCCCTCTGTTCCTCATTACATGTATTTTAGGATATTTCACAATAACAGAGACAAAGCTACAAAAAATCATGTTACCATGATATGACCCCATAGGCTAGTTGTTACTCTTGCAATTCCACCAACTTTATCAATATTCTTCATGGATGATGCTCACAATTGGATTCAATTCAACTTTCAAGCGTTCTTTAAAAATAGAAAAAAGATACTCCCTCCATTCCAAACTGCAAGTCGTTTTGATTTTTCTAGGTTCATAGTTTTTAATATGTATCTAGACATAGTGTATATCTAGGTGCATAGACTCCCTCCATTCCAAACTGCAAGTCGTTTTGATTTTTCTAGGTTCATAGTTTTTAATATGTATCTAGACATAGTGTATATCTAGGTGCATAGCATATCAGCAAAAGCTATGTACCTAGAAAAGCCAAAATGACTTACAATTTGGAACGAAGGAAGTAATTTACAACCGAGTGATTCGAAGGTTTTGCTCACCGGACATTTTAAGTGCCACCTTTCATCATGCTAGGGGTATCAATCCCACTATTTTCCCCCAACTCCAATGAGGGCTCTGAAGATGTTACGGTTTGTGGTTCCAGGTGGGCGGTCTTCACCAGGGAAAAGGTGGTGGGTTTAGAGGGAAGGCCACTGGCAGCTGTTACAAATAAAGAGAGACTGAACTGGATGATGGTATTGAGGCCCAATAGGGACTATATATAGAGTACATGAGGGACACAGGAGGGAAACCCTAGACTAGGAGATTACACTAATGCCCTTGACTATTATACCTTAACAGCAGCAAGCTGGACCGGCAGTTCTGGTGGTACAACTGTACAAAGGTGGAGCGATAAGGTGACGGTGGCGCCACCTACCAGGGAAGTGGTGGACGACCAATGGATATGGTTGGGACATGGTCAACAACGATGGCAGTAGTGGCAGGCAGCATAGGAGGCAGCATAGAGAGGCTGCCATAGGCAGGGCAGAGGCAGGATTAGAAGGATGCGAGGAAGAGGAGAGTGGTTGGAAGTGTCTAGCAGCTGAGGTGGTATTCGGGGGAAGAGCTCAAGAAAGAATGGAAGACAGCAATGGACGTTGGATTCCAATCAGACAACCCAAAAATTGTGCATTTCCAGCCACTGAATCACTCAATGAGCTATAGACAGGCCCTTAAAAATACAAGATAGTCTATGATTTTGCCTTTTTTTTTTTTTTTGCCCCCAGAAAAACTCTATTGTCCTAATGATCAATTTCTATTCACAAGGTCATTTAGTACAATGCCCTAGAGTACACAACATCAAGAAAACTAACAAACCCGACCAAGGCTTTGAATGAGGGTAACAACATCTTTTGTTGGTGTGCCATGGCCCTTGGTTATGCAAAATCCTAGAAAGACATACATTTAAGAACAAGAGCACTGCCCTTCCAGAAAATTTAATCAGTTAAGTCAATGAGTCCAAACCTGATGACCTATGTTTATCAGATGGTAGTTATCGCCCCCTGCTATTGTGTTTGTGTTTTCTCAAAATTCAATTATACTTCTAGAAACTAAGAGTGTTGTCTTGTAACTTTACCACATTGGCACATCTGAATCCCACACTACATGCATAAATTTAGGACCAAAATTCCAAGCTACACATCTGCAGGAGCATTCATACCTGCACTCCATGGTTCAACATCCTATGCTCCAAGCTATATGTGACATCATTTGTTTCTTCTGATCTCTGGTTTGTTATCCACACCACTTGCGAGCCAACATGCCTCAGAAGAAATGCCAATTCCATCAGTAAAAGTGGGCCACCTGCATCAATTAGGAGTTTTTCTACTAAGACTGATTGGTCATTAAAATGGATGCCAGCAACAAACAAACGATGCTTTAGGTTTTGGAGATTCTTTCAACAGATACCATTTCAGAACTCGAATACTCCAACTTAGGAGAAACATGAACGTTGTTAAGTACTCAACAGCTTCTGAGTATATGCTACGAGTACTCAGATAACTATTCCTGCTAGCATAACATCACTCTGATTGTCATCATTTCTAGCTTTCCCAGAAATCTTCTCATACTCAACACTGGAAGTACAAATCTCACTCCACCTCTGTTTGGTTTCTCGGTAACTTAAATGAAAGATAGTAATTAGAGTTACCAATCACCAGTGCAAATCGCACACTGCACCGTCACAAGTTCCAATAAGGCAATAAGCTGCCAATAATGGGATCGCAACAGATGTACTCAAACCAGCAAATACTAATGGCACGGCTCCGGAATGTATGAGCTACGAAGTGAAGCCAACCACTAAGTGAGCAAATTACCCGAGAGGGAGAGCTCGTGGGAGACGAGGAGCACGAGTTTGGAGCTCATGAACCCGAGGGGACTCCCCGCGGCGACGGCGGTGTTGAGGGCGGCGGGGTCCCCACGGCCGTCGCAGGGGTCTCGCAGGGCACCGCGGAGGAGGAACCCCGCTGTGGATGCGGAGACGGCGACGGCCACGAGGAGGACGAGGAGGAGCCGGGTCCGGTTGTGAACCGGGCCACGGCCTCCGGCGGCCGCCGCAGCCGCGGACGACGGGGGCTTCGCCATCGCCGGGCGGACGCGGCGGGCCCGAGGAGAGACTGTGGGCTCAGATCAAATCAAACGAGGGAATGCATTTGGCGAGCCAAATTGGGTGCTTCTTTTCTCCGGCCGTGTTTTTCTCTTTTCTTTTTTCTTTTCTTATTATATTATCCTAGGTAAATGTGAGTGCGTTGTAAGATTGTCTCCAATGGTGTAGGCAAAGCGTAACCTAAACGCAAAATACGTTACATACAGTGTCTTGCATCTGTCGATGTTTTACCACCGATAGCCTGCCACGGGGTCTCGGGGCAGTATGTCCGGGCTTCAGCGTATGCATAACTCGACGGTTAACGTAAGAGACAGTCGATTTATCCTGGTTCGGACCCTCGATCTTTGATCGAGTAATAGCCCTACGTCCAGTCGGCGTTAGCCTTTGCGTTGGATTGATCGTAAAGTGTTGTATTGTACAATTGTTCTCTGAAAAAAAAAACCGATCCAAAGAGCCCTGTCCTCCTTTATATAGTCAGGAGGCCAGAGTCCTAATCGATTTACAATGAGAGTTCCTAGTAAGATTGCAAAGTAATACTACTACTAAGATTATAGGGAAAGAATCCTAGTTAGACTAGTTCTCCCTTCCGTGCGGAGTATCCCATGGGTCCCGCACTGATAAGCACCCGAGCACTTCATGGTTGAGTTCTGGAAGCCTCGTCTTGTTCCTTTAAGTCTTGTCGAGTAGGAACAAGCGTCGTCTGAGTGCTTTTTTGAGCGAAACCGTGTAGCGCTTCGTGAGATCTTCGCATGGTGTGTACCTTTTTGAAGAAAAAAGTACCCCCATTTGGATGTAGCCCCCGAGCCTCTTGCTGTTTGGCACAAGGAGCTTGAGGGTCTTTTCTTAAAATCTCCCTGATTCTTCGTCGAAAGGCTCCCGAGCATATACCCGGGTTCTTTGTCGAAAAGAGCTTGGATTTAGCTATGTCCAGGTTCTTTTTGTCGAAAAGAGCTCGGATATAGCTATGTCCGGGTTCTTTTTATCTTGTGGTCTTAAAGTCGTCTGTTTTGAAGAAGTCTTCTGAGTGACGTGCGCTTTTTTAAAGAAAAAAGTGCACTCACTGAGTGTAGCCCCCGAGCCTCTTGCTATTTGGAATAAAAAATTGGAGGGTCTTGAATCTGAGTTGTTCGAAAGAACTGTATACCTTTCCTGTTGCAGCCCCCGAGCATATATCCGGGTTGTTTTATTCAGGAAGAACTTGGATGTAGGGTCTTGGCATATTTTTTGGTAGTCTGCTGTTGTCGGATATAGTTGTATGGTGGTGGTTGAGTGTGAATGTTGTTTGTTCATGAGTTGTACTGTGTTGGTATATCCTTTCGAATATGCTTGTTCTTGGGTACTGTTCCTTCATGCCTGAGTCCTCTTTCATTGAATTCTGTCTTTTCACTGTGTCCTTTGTTAGGCTTATTTCGTTGGTGCTCCTGGTCCATGTGCACCGCTCCTTCGGTCTATAAATACCCTCCTAGAGCGTTGTTTTGATTCATTGAGCATTTTGTTGCTTGTTCTGAAGTCTATGTAGTCATGAATATGGTAGTTTGTGAAGTAGAGTAGCCCCCGGGCGTATTTTACAATTCTTGTATGTCTTACCATAGCTGGAGGGAGTCTTGTGATAGGGATTAGAGATAGGCTAATCCCGCAGCAGCAATGTACTAGGATGTACGTGGCGGTAGTTGGAGGAAGTCTTGTGATATGGGCTTCGTTCCTTCATCTGGCAGTTCTAGGTTGATCCTCGCCGCTTGTCTTGAGACTGTCCGGTACAGATCAACACCATATCCAGCATCACATTGTACTTGGGTAGACAGATGCCTGCTAGCCTCCTCTGCTCCATGTTGTCCCACCGTTCTGCTGATTTTCGCCTTGGATGCACTACATCCGTCCTTTGAAGAAAACAATGTAGCCGAGGGTGGTTTGTCCTTCCGAGTAGCAATTTAGAACACGTAGTCGTTCTAGAGCCCAGCCGTGTCCGGGTTTCTCTTTACTACTTTGCTTTTCGTGGTATCGAGTTCGTTGGGTCTTATAAGATGTGTAATCTTCTATCAGTTATAACAGAAAGAATCTTGTCTTCTGAATTGTAATTCTTTATTTTCTCGATGTCCCGGTTGTTGATGAGATTTCCAAGTTCTTACTGTAAGGACCGGGTTGTTGTGCTCTTTGTGAGATAACCCTTCTTTGCTTTATTGCTAATGAGTTCTTTTTGTGGTGATATGGTAATTCCACCGTGGTGCTGGATAGATAAGTCTGAAATCTATCCGTTGAACTGTACCGTTGTGTGGATTTGAGCCGTCCGTCATTTTCACTACGTCGTTAAATGGACCGTTGCGTCCTCATGCCGTGTTAAAACAGGCCTGGTGAGCCACGTTTTTACCGGTGTAAAATCTATTTAAGAGCATATCTCCTCCTTTTCTTTGGTACTCTACCTTTGCCTGGAAAACCCTAGCCTTCGCAACTCCGCCGTCGCCATTGCCGCTGCCATTTTAGCGTCGCCGTCCAAGCCTTCTCTTTCCCTAGTGCCTTTTTGCCTCCGTTAGTACATGGGTAGGAAGAAAGCTACGAGCAAGTCCCAGGCAACTTTTGTGGACGAGGAGTCATCACTTTCCGTGATCGAGAACCAAGAGTTCGTGGCCATGAGGGCTGCCCAGAAAGCTTGGCCGGCTTTGATAACAACTGAAGACCAGCTTTGCGAGCTTGCCGACGATGGTCTGATCTAGAGCAAGGGCATTGCTGAATGGAGAGTTCTAGGCGAGCATCGGGTCCCTGCTCTAGGTCCTGGTGAGATTATTGTTTTCATCTCCTTTATCCATGCCGGACTTTGCCTTCCTGCTTCCGCCTTCCTTCATCAATTTCTTGGTTATTTTGGGGTTAATCTGAACCATCTAACTCCCAATATCGTCCTCCATCTTTCTGTTTTCATACATCTCTGTGAAACTTTCCTTGGAATTCCTCCTTCTCTTTCTCTCTTCTGTCACTTCTTTCGTCTGAAGCCTCAATCCCGCCGTGAAGACACCAATGTTCTTGGTGGCTGCGGGATTCAGTTTTGCCAGGGTCTTAAAAGCAAGTTCTTTGACTATGACCTGATTGATTCTATGAGGGATTGACGTGTTGACTGGTTCTATGCTGCCAATTTGATTCCTTCTCTCGCCGTACATTCTGGATCTGGTCCCTCAGTTAACGATCGGTGGGAAAAGAACTCCCTGACGCCGGACGAGCTCTAGGCGATTCAGCCGTTCCTTGAGCGGATAAGCACTCTGAAGCAGCAGGGCTTGATCAGTTTTGGAATCGTCTCGAGTTTTCTTTGCTGTCGTATTCAGCCTCTGAAGGAGCTAGAGAACTTTGGCTTTGAGTACTCTGGGGCTGAGGATCCTTCACGCATGGTCCCTGCCCTTGAGTTGACCGATGAAGAGGTACTCGAGCGCCTTCAGAAGATGCTGAAGGGAGCAAGCGTTGTCCCGCTTACTGTCTCCGAGTACTGTGCAAAGAACCCACCTCCAGCTGTAAGTTGTTTTCTCTTTATGCAGGTACTTTTTATATTTCTTTTTGTTGTATCTATTTTTGCTTAATCTTCCTTGTTTTGTTCTCTTCGTAGGCATTGGGGCGTAACTTTGTTGACCCGATTCCCCTTCATGACCTCCCTACCATTGTGGGGGCTGGGAGTAGTCTTGCTAGGGCTTCTTTAACCAGTAAGTCGCAAACCGCCGTAACGCTTCCTGGTGTTTCCTCTGCATTTTTGACGTATATGAAGAGTACGTTCCTCGTTCAGTTCCCCGAGCTGCTCGTAGCGTCGACAAGAGAGGGCGAGTGGCTGGTTCTTCTTCTGGTGTGCCCGTTGCCAAGAAAGCTCACTAGTCGAGTACTTCTCTAGGTACTCAAGTTATAGCTAGCATGCTCTTAGGTGAGCACATTAATATGCTCTGTCCTTCTATTGCTTGTTTCCATCTTTAACCGAGTACTTTTATCCTTTTTCAGTTGGTGCTATGGTGGCCTTGGTTGAGACTGAGGAAGAAGAGGATGATGATGCACCCCTTATCATGTGGTGGTGAGTTATTTTCTTATTTTCCTATACTTGAAACCTTCTTTTTGTTTTGACATTGGTCTTGATCTCTTTGTGGTCGTTGGGTACCAGTTCTTCTGAGGCTCCTGCACCAGGTTCTTCTGTAGCTCCGGTACCGAGTTCTTTTGGGGCTCTGGTACCTGCTATGCCGCTCCTGCCACCGAGTGGCAGGGACGTTTTTGCTCTCGTGGTTCCCCCAGCGAGGTCTTCTTTTGGTTTAATGAGGAAGAAGGTAGCTGAGTGAGTGAATTCTGGTTTTATTTCTCTGCTTCTGTTCTTCTTTTTTCTTATTCTTTTTTGACGGGTTTCCTTATCAAATTTTAGGCCTTCATCTTCCCCGAGCCTCCAGTCGACTTCTTGTCAAACCTCTAGTGTGCCCTTGTATACTGAGCCTCAGGGCTTAGAACGCACGGGTGCTGAGGTGGCTATGAGGGGGGTAGAGTCCACAGCTGCTGATTTGCTAGCTCCCAAAGTGACTGTGGCCATGGCGGTGGGTCCATCTGAGGGATTGGCCTTGGCTTCCTAGGAGATTGCGCTGGTCGTGCCTTCTTCGCCTCGGCCGGCTTCTCCTTCTCCTTCTCTTGCCTCTGGTCGTCCACCTTTTGCCGATGACATGGTGCAGCAGTTTGATGCCACTCATCGGCTGTCGAAGCTAACTGCCGCCTGGGGAAGCTTATCGACCCTTGCGACTTCTTTTGGGGACAAGCTCCAGGTAAGTTTTTTCTGTTGTTCCTTCTTTGGATGTTCATTTTTCTTCTGTCCTTATGTCTTGTTTTTCTTTGTCTCTTTTTGCTCAGTCCTTCTCTCATGATCATACTGGCTTCTTTTCCTTGTCTGAAAACGAGAAAAAGTTGTCTTCTGAGGTGAGCGCCTTGAAGGCCGATCTTGACCTCCTCTAGGCCGAGTTGGAGACTGAGCACCAAATGCACCAAAAGGAGGAGAAGGCTCTTCGTGCCTAGGTGGTAGAGGTGGAGAAGCAGAAGGATGCTACGGTGGAGTCCATGAAGAACGAGTGCAAAGGTATTGTTGGTTCTGTTTGTTTCCTTTTGTATTCTGACTTCCTTTTTTGCTGACTTGTTTTTGTTGCTTCGCCTAGCTCTTTGAGTTGAAAAGTAGAAGCTCTCGAAGGGTATCGAAGAGATGAAGACACTCGTCCGCACTAACCACAACAAAGCTGAGGAGGTAATTACTCGAGCTGAAGAAGAACTCGCGCTTGCTAAGTTGATTAGGCGTGGAGCTGACAGGGATCTTATGTAGGCCCAAAAGACTATTCAAGACTTGACTGGTAGGTTGGCAACTGGCTACTGATAACTTGGAATGCCTTGTGGAAGTCTTTTTGGTCAGTAGCCGACCTTCTCCTGGATTCCAGCGGATGACAGGTCACTCTTGGGCTCAATTTATTCCCCAAGTGCCGACTCGTTTCTAAGGGGTTCGTGAAGAGGTGTGCCCATCTGTGTACCAGGAACGTCCTTGCCCAGGTCCGAGTTCTTTCTCTAGACTTTCCTTTATCCAAGGTTGCCGATGAAGCCGAGAGCCAAGAGCACTTGGATGCTGTCGAGAGGTTAGAGCCCAAGGTCGATGACTTAGCCAGAAAGATTGTAGATAATCTCAATATTGATGTTTCCACTCCTGATGACAATGCTTGAATATAATCAACTTTTGTGCTCCGGCTTTTGTAACAGAATACTTATACTCTTTCTTGAATGAAGATCCTCTATCTTTGTTGATGTCTTCTTTGTCTGGATGTCTAATCCTTGCTTACTTTTTAAATGTGTTGTCCAATTGGTCTGGGTAGCTATCTGTTCTGATTCTCATCTACATTATATAAACCACTCGGTGTATGTAGATCATTGTATTTGACAAGTTTTCTTGTTTTGTCGAGTACTTGTCTGGCTTTTGTCTGCACCGTGTGAAACAACTCGGAGTATGTAGATTGATGTCTTGACAGACCTCCTTGACTTGTCGAGTACTTGTCTGGCTTTCGTCTATGACTTGTAAACAACTCGGTATAGCTCGTTGTGTCGACAAACTTTGCGTTCTTGTTAGTATTGAAAAGACTTAGGGTATCTCTAGCTTCTTCTTCTTGGCTTAGCTCATAGTGTGGTCAGCATCTGGTCCTATCTCTGGTTGCAAAAGTATCCTAGGACCGGTAAGCCCCCGAGTGCTTCATGGTTGAGCTCTGGAAGCCTTGTCTTATTTTCTTTAAGTCTTGTTGAGCAGAAACAAACGTTGTTCGAGTGCTTTCTTGAGCGAAACCATGTAGCGCTTCTTGGCTTGGGATCTTCTGAGTGTAGCCCCCTGAGCCTCTTGCTATTTGGAACAAGGAGCTGGAGAGTCTTGTCTTGAAATTGCTCTGATTTATGTTTAGGCTTATTTTCAGTCATTTTTCTTTTTGGTTTGGGTGTTAGCTTATTAGCTACCCTCATCGGCGGGCTCAAGCTTGTTTTCAGCTATTTTGCTCTCGGCCGGTATGCTCAGGCGTCTTTTCAGCCATTTTGATTTTTTGTTCGGGTGTTAGCTTATTAGCTACCCTCATCAAGCGGGCTTCAAGCATGTTTTCAGCTATTTTGCTCTTAGCCAGTATGTTCAGGCATCTTTTCAGCCATTTTGCTTTTTGTTCAGATGTTAGCTTATTAGCTACCCTCATCGGCGGGCTCAAGCATTTTTTCAGCTATTTTGCTCTCGTCCGGTATGCTCAGGCATCTTTTCAGCCATTTTGCTTTTTGTTCGGGTGTTAGCTTATTAGCTACCCTCATCGGTGGGCTCAAGCATGTTTTCAGCTATTTTGCTCTCGGCCGGTATGCTCAATGTCTTTTCAGCCATTTTGCTTTTTAGTTCGGGTGTTAGCTTATTAGCTACCCTCATTGTGGGCTCAAGCATGTTTTCAGCTATTTTGCTCTCGGCCGGTATGCTTAGGTGTCTTTTCAGCCATTTTGCTTTTTAGTTCGGGTGTTAGCTTATTGGCTACCCTCATCGGCGGGCTCAAGCATGTTTTTAGCTATTTTGCTCTCGGCCGGTATGCTCAGGCGTCTTTTCAGCCATTTTGCTTTTTAGTTCGGGTGTTAGCTTATTGGCCTACCCTCATCGGCGGGCTCAAGCATGTTTTCAGCTATTTTGCTCTCAGCCGGTATGCTCAGGCGTCTTTTCAGCCATTTTGCTTAGTAAAGACAACTTCGGAGAAAGTCATAACGAGACATATGTTTTGTGGAAAGACCATCTTTATTGATCGTGAATCGTTGATAAGCCATAATAATACATATGTTGTTGATGAGCGCTATCTTTGTTGATCATGGTCGTTGATCTTTTGTGTCTTGTATACATATTTTTCCCTTGAGTTGTTTTCATGCATAGAATCTTCATAGCTGACTGATGTGCCATGTATTGTTGACTTCTTTTCCATCTTCGGTTATTAGCTTGTATGTGCCTGGTCCGGTGACTTTTGTGACGATAAAAGGATCTTCCCATGGACTGAGTAGTTTATGGTGTCCATCAGTTTTTTGTATTCTTCTTAGTACTAGGTCTCTGACTTGTAATGATCGAGACTTGGTATTCTTATTGTAGTGGCGTCTTAGTCTTTGGAGGTATCTTGATGATTGAATGGTAACGTTCACTCTGACTTCTTCTATACTTTTGAGTTCTAATCTTCGAGTGTGTTTTGCTTCTCCTTCATTGTATTGTTCTATCCTTGGTGACATCCAGATCAAGTCTATGGGTAGTACTGCTTCTGATCCGTACACTAGGAAGAAAGGTGAGTATCCAGTAGCTCTACTTATTTGAGTCCATAGTCCCCATACAACCTTGGGTAATTCTTCGATCCACTTTGATCCATAGTCTATTAGTTCTTTATACAATCTTGGTTTTAATCCAGCTAGTATGAGTCCGCTTTGCCCTTTCGACCTATCCGTTGGCCTCTAGATGTGCGACTGATGCGTAATCTATTCTAAAGCCGTAGTCTTGTGCCCAACTTTGGAATTCTGTGGCTATGAAGGGAGAACCCAAATCCATGATGATTCGATTAGGCATGCTAAAGCGGTGCATAATGTCTTGGATGAACTCGACTACTTTGGCTGCGCTGTATTTTGCGAGTGGTTTGAATTCAATCCACTTGGTGAACTTGTCAATTGCTACAAAGATGTACTCGAAGCCGCCTTTTGCTTTCTTGAGGGGTCCTACTTGATCCAGCCCCCAGCAGGAGAAAGGCCAAGCAGGTGGGATACAGATGAGGTTGTGAGCTGGCACATGAGCCTGTCTTGCGAACATTTAACAACCTTTGCATCTTCTGACGAGTTCTTCTACGTCTTTCAAAGCGGTTGGCCAGTAGTAACCGGTGCGGAATGCTTTTCCAACTAGTGTTCTTGAAGCGGCGTGATTTCCACAGCAACCTAAGTGTATTTCATCTAGGATCTCTTTGCCCTCTTCAAATGAGACACATTTTAGGAGTACTTCTGATGATGCAGCTCTTCTATAGAGCTTGTCTCCTACTAGGACGTAGTTCTTGCTTCTACGAACAACTCGGGTAGCTTCTTCTTTTTTCACTGGCAACTTATTTTCTTTGATGTAATCGATAAAAACCTAGGTCCATGAAGTGGTGATTATCAAGATCTATGTCTCTTTGGCTGAGATTTCAAGGGTTATCTCACCGGGTTATTTGATAGAAGGAGTTGATAACTCTTCTATGAATACACCAGGTGGGACCTTCGCCCTGTCTAATCCAAGCTTAGCGAGGATGTCTGCCGTAATATTAGAATCAGTGCAGGACAGTGTAGAATTTCTAATCCTTGGAAATGCTTTTTAAGCTTTCGTATTTCAGCACGGTAA
Organism: Miscanthus floridulus; assembly: GCF_019320115.1. NCBI lineage: Eukaryota > Viridiplantae > Streptophyta > Magnoliopsida > Poales > Poaceae > Miscanthus > Miscanthus floridulus. The sequence continues at coordinate 32,949,026 of NC_089585.1, forward strand.
GCACCCATGTTTTCTTTGGTGCAGTCCCAATCTTTGTTGACTTGATTGATTACTACTGCTGAATCTCCATAAATGAGTAAACATTTGATTCCGAGGGTGATTGCCACTCGTAGCCCGTGGATGAGGGCTTCGTATTCTGCCTCATTGTTTGTAGCTTGCCATAATATCTGAAGGACGTACTTGAGTTGCTTTTCAGTCTAGAGAAATTAGGAGGACACCTGCACTGGCTCTGCCTAGCTTGAGTGATCCATCAAAGTACATCTTCCAATGATCAAGGATGATACTTGACACAGGTTGTTGAATTTATGTCCATTCGGCAACAAAATCAGCCATGGCTTGAGATTTAATTTCCTTCCGTAGGGTGAAATCGATATTGAGAGCGTCAAGTTTAACTGTCCACTTAGATATGCGCCCCGTTGCATCTCTGTTGTGTAGGATGTCTCTGAGTGGGAAATCTATCACCACAGGTAATCCTATGGCTTTCAAAATAGTGGCGAAGCTTGCGTGAAGTGATCAGTAGGGCGTAGAGTAGTTTTTGTATATGCGGGTACTGGATTTTTGATTCTGACAGTACTTCGCTGATGCAGTATATGGGATATTGTATTTTATATACATGCCCTTCTTCTTCTCTTTCTACGACAATCGCAGTGCTGATCACCGTAGAAGTTGCCGCAATGTATAGCATCATGTCTTCGTATTTCTTCGGAGGTGTGAGAACTGGTGAGGAGGTGAGGTATGCCTTGAGCTTCTTGAAAGCTTCGTTGGCTTCTTCTATCTACTCGAACTTGTCTGTCTTCTTCAACAATTTAAAGAAAGGTAATTCTTTTTTGCCCAGTCTTGATATGAAACAATTGAGAGCCGCCATGCAGCCTGTTAGTTTCTGCACATCTTTTACACTTTGAGGAGGGCCCATCTCTGTTATGGCTCAAATTTGCTTGGCACTTGCTTCAATTCCGCGATGACTGATTAGGAATCCGAGTAGTTGTCCTGAAGGAACTCTGAATACACACTTGTTTAGATTTAATTTCCACCTCCATCTTTTTAGATTTTCGAAGGTTTGCTTTAGGTCTTCAATTAGTGTATCCGGGTTCTTTGTCTTTACCACTACGTCATCCACGTATGCTTCTACATTTTCGCCGATCTGATCACCAAGGCATGTTTGAATAGCTTTTTGGTAGGTGGCTCCAACATTCTTGAGTCCAAACGACATGGTCTTGTAGCAGTAGGCCCCGAATGGAGTGATGAAAGATGTCTTGCTCTGGTCTTGTTCTTTTAATGCAATCTGGTGATATCCTGAATAGCAATCAAGAAAGGATAATAGGGACGGATCCTGCATGTTGAGTCAACTATCTGATCGATGCCGTGGTAGCCCTAAATGGATCTTTCGGGCAGTGTTTGTTGAGATCTATGTAGTCAACGCACATGCACCACTCGTTTGTATTCTTTTTCTGTACTAGAACTAAGTTTGCTAGCCAATCTAGATAGAGGATTTCTCTGATGAACCCGGCTGCTAATAGCTTCGTAATTTCTTTTTTAATTGCTGCTTTCTTGTCGGGTGAGAATCATTCGTAGCCGTTGCTTTATGGGCTTGGAGCCTTCGTTGATATCAATTATGTGCTCAGCCAACTCTCTTGGGACACCTGGCATGTCAGCTGACTTCTAAGCGAAGATATCTTTGTTGTCCCGAAGAAAGTTGGTGAGCGTGAGTTCCTATTTTGCTGAGAGGTGGGCGCTGATGGTTGCTGTTTTGGAGGGATCGCCAGTGCCTAGGTCGATTTACTTGACGTCGGCTTCTTTTGGTGATGCGAGGATGCTGGGATTTTTAGCCGATATCTCTAACTCTTCTTGGCTTATTTCTACGGCAATAGTGGCTATTTCTTTTCTACCATTGTCGGCTTGTGCTTTTGCTACAATTTGGATTGCCTGAACATCACAGTCAAATGCGCGCTTCAAATCACTTCGAAGAGAGAGAACACCATTAGGCCCTGACATCTTAAGCAACAGGTATGGATAATGCGGTATTGTCATAAATTTTGCTAGTGCTGGGCGCCCGAGGATTGCGTGATATGATGAATCAAAGTCCGCGACTTCAAACTTGATGAACTCTGTATGGTAGTTTGAGGGAGTCCCAAAAGTAACCGGTAGAGTGATTTGTCCAAGTGGCATTGCTGCCTTATTAGGTACTATGACATAAAAAGGCGTGCTTGTTGGTGTGATCATCCCGGCGAGTTGTAGTCCCATCTTTCTTAGAGTTTCTGAAAAAATGATGTTGAGTCCGGCTCCTTCGTCGATTAGTACTTTCGTAATAGTCATACTGGCAATGGTTGGATCTAGAACTAGTGGATAATGGCCTGCGTTTCCTATGCTGGTCCATTGGTCTTCTCTTGAAAATTAGATTGGATACTCTGACCAATTGAGATATCTTGGTGTAGTAGGTTCTGCTGCCATGATGGTTCGTAATGCTAGCTTTTCTTGATGTTTGCTTCTGGAATCTAGAATCCCGGCAAAGATTACTGCCACTGTTCCTCTAGATTTTTGGAATCCCTTGTCTTCATGGTTGTCTCCTTCTTTTTTCTGATTGTCTTCTTTATTGTTTCCCTTACTATCTTTTCTAGTGTATCTTTCGTTGAAGGTGTAGCAATTTCCGATGGTGTGCTTTCCATTGGGGTGCAAGGGGCAACGTATGTTCTCAATGTCGTCATATCTTCTAGGCTTAGTAAATTTCTTTGATTTGTCAGCCATTGCTACTGTGTTGTCTGGTCCACATTTTCTTTCCTGTTGTCTGTTGTTTCGATGATTTTGTGGGCGCCTTGAAGGCCGATCTTGACCTCCTCTAGGCCGAGTTGGAGACTGAGCGTCAAATGCACCAAAAGGAGGAGAAGGCTCTTCATGCTCGGGTGGTAGAGGCGGAGAAGCAGAAGGATGCTGCGATGGAGTCCATGAAGAACGAGTGCAAAGGTATTGTGGGTTCTGTTTGTTTCCTTTTGTATTCTGACTTCCTTTTTTGCTGACTTGTTTTTGTTGCTTCGCCTAGCTCTCTGAGTTGAAAAGCAGAAGCTCTCAGAGGGTATTGAAGAGATGAAGACACTCGTCCGCACTAACCGCAACAAAGCTGAGGAGGTAATTACTTGAGCTAAAGAAGAACTCACGCTTGCTAAGTTGATTAGGCGTGGAGCTGATAGGGATCTTATGCAGGCCCAAAAGACTATTCAAGACTTGACTGGTAGGTAGGCAACGGCTACTGATAACTGGAATGCCTTGTGGAAGTCTTTTCGGTCAATAGCCGACCTTCTCCGGACTCTAGCGGATGGCGGTCACTCTTGGGCTCAATTTATTCCCCAAGTGTCGACTCGTTTCTAGGGGTTTATGAAGAGGTGTGCCCATCTGTGTACCAGGAACGTCCTTGCCCAGGTTCGGGTTCTTTCTTTGGACTTTCCTTTGTCTAAGGTTGCCGATGAAGCCGAGAGCCAAGAGTACTTGGATGTTGTTGAGAGGTTAGAGCCCGAGGTCGATGACTTAGCCAGGAAGATTGTAGATAATCTCAATATTGATGTTTCCACTCCTGATGACAATGCTTGAATGTAATCAACTTTTGTGCTTTGGCTTTTATAACAGAATACTTATACTCTTTCTTGAATGAAGATCCTCTATCTTTGTTGATGTCTTCTTTGTCTGGATGTCTAATCCTTGCTTACTTTTTAAATGTGTTGTCTAATTGGTCATAATTTTCTTCAGGTAGCTATCTGTTCTGATTCTCATCTGCGTTGTATAAACCACTCGATGTATGTAGATCGTTGTATTTGACAAGTTTTCTTGTTTTGCTGAGTACTTGTCTGGCTTTCGTCTGTGCCGTGTGAAACAACTTGGAGTATGTAGATTGATGTCTTGATAGACCTCCTTGACTTATTGAGTACTTGTCGAGCTTTCGTCTGTGACTTGTAAACAACTCGGTATAGCTCGTTGTGTCGACAAACTTTGTGTTCTTGTTAGTATTGAAAAGACTTAGGGTATCTCCAGCTTCTTCTTCTTGGCTTAGCTCGTAGTGTGGTCGGCATCTGGTCCTATCTCTGGTTGTAAAAGTATCCTAGGACCAGCAAGCCCCCGAGTGCTTCATGGTTGAGCTCTGGAAGCCTTGTCTTATTTTCTTCAAGTCTTGTTGAGTAGGAACAAGCGTTGTTCGAGTGCTTTCTTGAGCGAAACCATGTAGCGCTTCTTAGGCTTGGGATCTTCTAAGTGTAGCTGTCGATGTTTTACCACCGATAGCCTGCCACTGGGGTCCCTTGGGGTAGTATGTTCGGGCTTTAGCGTATGTAGAACTCGACGATTAACGCAAGAGACAGTCGATTTATCCTGGTTCGAACCCTCGATCTTTGATTGAGTAATAGCCCTACGACCATTCGGCGTTAGCCTTTGCGTTGGATTGATCATAAAGTGTTGTGTTGTACATTTGTTCTCTGAAAAACCCCCGATCCAAGGAGCCCTGCCCTCCTTTATATAGTCAGTAGGCTAGAGTCCTAGTCAATTTACAATGAGAGTTCCTAGTAGGATTGCAGAGTAATACTACTACTAAGATTACAGGAAAAGAATCCTAGTTAGACTAGTTCTCCCTTCCGTGCGGGGTATCCCATGGGTCCCGCATCGACAGCATCTTAGAATCACGGTCCAACGAAGGATGCATCCGAAGCAGCCATTTTGGGTACCTGACGAATCGATAGGCAAAAAAGCGTCTGTCTCTCACGACGACGCAAAAGCATAGCGGAGAGAGGGAGCTGAGGGGGGGCTTCGGCGTGAGCTCCGTCCACCCCGCCGCCGCATTGGTGCCTCCAGGAGTGGCGCAAGTGGGAGTCCTCCTCCTTGGGCTCTGTTGGATCCAGCGCCTCCAGACGCCTCTCCGGCCCACTTCCCCTTGTCTTTCTCTCCCACTTCCCAACCACTCCCTCCGTGCCATGGATCCATCTCGTACTCTCGTCTGCGGCGGCGAGACGGCGGGGAGGCATGGATGGGCACGGTGGCAGGGCCGGTAAGCTGACACGGACACCGTCGTCGCTGCTCCGGTCACCGAGCGTCCGCGTGGGCCCAGGCGTCGTGTCCTTCCACGCGCTGGACGACCCGGAGCCCGACGACAAGAAGGGGCAGGCGCCGCTGCTGGGCAAGCCCTGGGCGCTGCTCCGCCGAGCCACCCACCACCGGCTCCGCCTCGGCCCAGCGCAGCCTGCGCTGCTCCTCTTCCTCCTCCCGGTCCTCGCGCTCGCCACGCTGCTCCTGCGCGACGGGGCCACCACCTCGCCCTCCTGGCGACCGCGACGGGGCCCTACTCCGGCGAGGAGCTCGCCGGATGAAGGCGAGGAGGGGGTGTCGGTGGCGGCGGAGCAGATCTAGCGGGGGACGGTGGTGTGGTTGCTCGGGCTCTATTGGAAAAGGCAGAGATTTGGGTCTGTGTCTTTTTCACTGTAGATGACCTATATCAGGGAATGGGTATCGTTTTTGGGTCGTTTTTGTTGGAGACCGTCTAAGCAGGCAGAGTGCAGCGGCATTATTGGTGGCCGCCGGTGGTATCACTTCGATGCAGAGCGCGTGCTCTGCGCGGAGGTTCTGCTGCTGTCACGTGTGAACCACAACAACCTGTTGCCACTGCTAGGCTTCTGTGACAAGCGCATCCCGATATACTCTTCATGGTGCGCTCCACGACCACCTACAGGGAGCAGCCGTGACGGCGCACTCGTCATGCCCCTCTTCAACGCGCACTACATGTACGCAGATCCATAATAAAAAAAGAATAAACACTAACTGATTCTCTCATGGCTCAGTGCAACGCATGGGCATATATCTAGTACTATAATAACACATGTATGAAGTGGGCGGACGCGGCGGGCCGAGGAGAGACTGTGGTGGGCTAAGATGAAATCAAACGTGGGAATGCATTTGGCGAGCCAAATTGGGTGCTTCTTTTCTTCGGCTGCTTTTTCCTCTTTTCTCTTTTCTTTTCTTATTATATTAGGTAAATGTCCGTGCGTTGCAACGGAAATACATAATAGTACAATAATACATGTATGAATATGTGTTATACTGTTACCTAAAATAAATACTATAATCGTGATGTTTTGAACATCAATATTACATAAGTCTTAAAGAAAATTTTGATGAAAACTGAAACATCAGCTTCACGTCTATGATACGCGAAAGATAAGCTGACACTTCTTTAGAAATTAAAATCTATCTTGAATTTCCTTTGTATGTCAATAGTTTGATTGACCATACTGTGCATAGTAAAATATAAAACTACAAAGTACAATAAGTAGCACTATATAAATCGTGTGCATTAGTATTCTTTAACCATCCTGTGCTAGTTTCTATATTTTTAGCAGGACAGAGATTCGCTTGAATTAAAAGAAAAAAAGCGGCTTGTAACACTTGTCACCATGGAAGCCGCGCTAAAGCCTAAAGCCAAGCTGACGAGAATCAGGCCAGCCAGCCGTGCTGGGTGCCTGGGTATAGCCAAACAACACGCCCAGCCCCGCCCGCATACGGCCGCAATCCCGCAGCGCCCCGTGCCTGGGCCCACTGTTATGGGAAGAAGCGCCATCCCGCCCGCCGTGCTCGCCGCCCCCATTCTGAAGCCGTCGCTCTCTCCCGCTCGGTGACTGTGTGCTTCTCGGCTCCTCCACTCCAGCCGCGGTGCCGCTGCGGTGAGTTATCCGCGCCCTCTTCTACCGTCGAATCTGTGTGCTTCTCGGCTCCTCCACTCCGGCCGTTCGTCCGGTGCCGCTGGGCCAATACCTGGCAAACGGTAGACATTTATAATGCGAAATCCTTCAATTCCGTTTTGCTGAAGCTAGAAGGTAGCTTAGCTCTTATGGTGAGTGCTAGTCTGTAGTCTCCCTCGCCCCCCGACGCCAACCCCATCGCCGCGATGTCCAACTCGGCGGTCAACGGGGCCGACAGCGACGCCGACGCCCTGCGGTCCGCGTCCGCCGGTCTTGCGCTATTCCCGTCGCCCTCCCCTTCCCTTCCAATCCTGCAGCTCCTCCCCTTCCCTCTCAATCCTGCAGGCTACAGGCCCTCCGCTTCTCTTTCGATTTTGCAGCTCCAGGCGAACGAGCCTCTAGGCAGCGTGCTTGCCGTTGACCGACGTCGCCGGCGGCATGGACGGCCATGTCCTTGGCGTGCACACTCGATTTCTCCTCTTGTTTTGCTGTGTCCTTTTGACGGGTCAGTTCTGTCGAGACTGAGACCGAAACAGAACTGACCGAGACCGAATGCCCACACATGACCGCCCCACACGGACGTTTTTGGCTTCAATGATCTATATATTCTAACACAAGTACACAACAGCCATCAAATGCTTTCCTATTGTTACGGTAAGTGCGCTTTTAGAGTCCTGTAATCTATTTGTCACACTGTGATTCCCTGAAATGTGAAAAGCGTAGTTATGCATGTCGGGCGATTATCTATGTCTGACCTTGTCATACAATGCTTTCAGTACACATATCTAACAGGGAACCACTTTCAAACCTGAATATGGTGGCGCTGCTGTAGTGGAGTAACATGGCTTCCTGCGCAATGCATACCATTCATCTGTCCGTCATAGGTACTTTTCTCACTCCTTGAGCTTCTAAATGCACCGCATATGCTTCTATTTCCATCTGCTGTTTGACAATAGGATCACCATTTGTAATAATTGCATAAGATTTTAGTAGTTGTTTGTTAAGAAGACATACCTGGGTGTACATAATGAGCTAGATTGTCATAATTTTGATTAGGATTCAAAGCTTGTTTCCTAAATTATTTGGTTTAAAAAGCAGCAATCATGAAAGCAATAAGGATTGCGTGGAATAATAGATTGATTGATTGGAGAGACCTATATATATATATATATATATATATATATATATATATATATATATATATATAGGGGAGAGATGAGATCTCGTGGTTTATAGAAACAGGACCAAACCGAGATCTCATCATATCTCTCTAACCAAATAGAGGACCGACCGGCTATACCAAAGGCCCAGGCCCATATACACACGCATATATACATTTACAGTCTAACACCCTCCCGCAGTCACAGTGTCGTGTTTGCGAACGTTGAGACTGGACCGAAACTCCATGAAGACAGAAGAAGGCAAGCCTTTGGTGAAGATGTCGGCGAACTGGGACGTCGTCAGGACGTGAAGAACGCGGACAACACCAAGAGCCACTCGTTCTCGGACGAAGTGAAGATCGATCTCAATATGCTTGGTACGCTGATGCTAAATGGGGTTGGAAGATATGTAAACTGTACTGATGTTGTCACAATACACCAACGTTGCTTGACGCAGAGGTGTATGTAGCTCGGACAATAGCTGGCGCAACCAGGAAGCCTCTGCAACCGCATTAGCTACAGCACGGTACTCAGCTTCAGCACTGGAGCAGGAGACAGTGTTCTGGCGCTTGGAGGACCAGGAGACTAAGTTGTCATCGAGGAACACAGCGTAGCCCGAGGTTGACTTACGAGTGTCAGGACAACCAGCCCAATCTGCATCTGAGTAGACCACAAGATCAGACTGACTGGAGGCACGGATATGGAGGCCCAAGTCCAAAGTACCACGAACATAGCGAAGAATCCACTTCAGAGCTGCAAGATGAGGTTCCCGCGGGTCGTGCATGTGTAGACACACCTGCTGTACTGCATAAGCAAGATCAGGTCGTGTGAAGGTGAGATACTGCAATGCGCCGGCAAGACTGCGGTAATCTGTAGCATCATAAATAGGATCACCATCGGCAGAGAGCTTCGGGTTGATATCAACTGGAGTGGCACACGGCTTGCAATCGTCCATACCAGCACGTTCCAAGATGTCCAACATGTACTGGTGTTGTGACACGAATAACCTAGAAGCAGTGCGCTGAACTTGCATGCCCAAAAAATGATAAAGTTTGCCTAAATCCTTCATAGAGAACTCACGCTGTAGGGCTGCAATAATGCGATGACGTAAGTCTGGAGAAGAAGCTGTCAGCACAATATCATCCACATACAGCAGAAGATAAGCAGTCTCAGAGCCACGACGATATACAGTAGTAAGGGTCGAAAACCTGGTTTCCTCGACCGGACACAGGCCAGCGTCCGTGTGGTAAACCCCTAGCCACTGTACCCGACCAGTCAATGCGACCGGACGCAGGCAGTCAGCGTCCCGGTGCTATCCTGGAATTCAGCGTCCGGTCACTGGACCGACGCTGAATGAATCTAGCTCTTGTTCTCACTTCTATCTTCTCCCACCGCCTTGCTCTAATGTGCCAACCACCAAGAATTTTGCATCCGGGCGTCAATAGAAAATAGGCATTTCATTCTTTCCCGAAAGCGCCGAATTCCCATCTCAACCCTGCACACACCTTGTGCCCAGTGTTTAGCATATGTTTTCACAAATATTATCAAGGGTGTTAGCACTCCACTAGATTCTAAATGCATATGCAATGAGTTAGAGCATCTAGTGGCACTTTGATAACCGCATTCAGATACGAGTTTCACCCCTCTTAATAGTACGGCTATCAAACCTAAATGTGATCACATTCTCTAAGTGTCTTGATCACCAAAACAAAATAGCTCCTTCAAGTTATACCTTTGCCTTGAGCTTTTTGTTTTTCTCTTTCTTCTCTTCAAGTTTAAGCCCTTGATCATCTCCATGCTATCACCATTGTCATGCTATGATTTTCATTAGCTTCTTCTACTTGAAGTGTGCTACCTATGTCATGATCACTTGATAAACTAGGTTAGCACTTAGGGTTTCATCAATTCACCAAAACCAAACTAGAGCTTTCAGAGTGATGTATCTGTCTTGGCTTCCACAAAACCCAACTGAAGAAGGAAACTGACGAAACGACTGTACCATGCACGTGGTGCCTGTTTGAGTCCATACAGAGAGCGATTCAGACGACACACATAATCTGGGCAAGAGGAGTCATCAAAACCTGAAGGCTGAGCGCAATACACTGTCTCTGAGAGATGCCCATGAAGAAAAGCATTCTTCACATCGAGCTGGTGTACTGGCCACTTGCGAGAAACAGCTAGAGATAGAACTGTCCGGACGGTAGCAGGCTTCACAACAGGGCTGAAAGTTTCATCATAGTCAATGCTAGGGCGCTGAGTAAAGTCACGAAGAACCCAGCGTGCCTTGTAGCGCTCGAGAGAACCATCTGCCTTGAATTTGTGCTTGAAGACCCACTTGCCAGTCACCACATTGGATCTAGATGGGCGTGGTACAAGATCCCAAGTGTGGTTGAAAAGCAGTGCTGAAAACTCGTCCTGCATAGCGGCACGCCAATTTGGATCAGCAAGTGCGGCAAGAAGTCGTTGTTCCCGGTCCTGATCCTAAGGACTCCGTCCTTAATCAGTACCTCGCTACCGCGCTCATCCAGCTGACCAATGCTGATGATGCTTGAACGCAGCTGCGGGATGTAATATACATCCGTTAGCGCGCGGTGCTTCCTGTTCTGGCACCTGAAGATGATGGTGCCGCGCACTTGGATTGCCACCCTTGAGCCATCACTAAACTTCACCGTACCGGTAACATCGTCGTTGAGCTCGGAGAAGGTTTCCTTGGAGCCCGTCATGTGGTTGCTGGCACCAGAGTCCAGATACCAATGCTGCTCCTGGTCGGTGCCCACACGTTCGAGGTAGACTTGGGCGCGCGGTTCGTCGAGGTTGACAGCCTTCAGGGCCTTCCTAGGTCCTTCCACCGTCGTCACCTCTTCCTTCTCCTCGGCCTCGACATCGTGCAGTGCATAGAACGTCGTCATCAGGATTGTGGCCTCATCATCATTAGCTTGCGCTAGATGAGCCTCAGCCTTCTTCTCCTGCTTGCGATTTGGGCACTCCTGTGCTCAATGGTCCGTCTTCCCGCAGCGCCGGCAGACGTTGGGGTCGACTTGCTTCTTCTTCACCAAAGAAGCCTTGCCGCGGCATTTGCCATCACCACCGCGGCTGGAGGAGGCTACCCCGGAGTTCCTCTGAGCAGCCCACTCCTCTATCGGCAGCAGTTTGCCGTTGTCCTTCGTTGTTGTCGCCTGCTCCAGACGCTCGTCCACCGCCCACAGATGGCCTGTCACATCCTCAATGGTGAGGGTGGACAAGTCCAGCATCGTCTCTATGGAGAGAGTGATCTGGATGTACTTTGCCGGCACGGAGTGGAGGTACTTGGAGACCGCCTCCTCTTCGTCGATGGTGACGTCGTGGCTCTTTAGCTTGCTGATGAGCGTCTGCAGGTGGAGGGAGAAGCCCTCCACCGTTTCACCATCCTTGAACTTGAGGTTGACGTACTTCTGCTTCAGAAGCTGGGCCGTCGCCTTCTTTGCACGGTCGGAACCGACGCGCACCGCCACAATAGCCTCCCACGCCTCCTTAGCAGAGCTCTTCGTCCCAACGGCTCCCTGTACTCCACCGGTACAGCGGCGAGGATAGCCTCCAACGCTGACATGTTACCTTCCTCATTGTCGGTGCCCTTGTCAACAAGCATTCCAGAGCCGTCGGGCTTTGAGCTTGACCTTCATGATCACCGATCACTCTCCATAGTTGGTGCGAGTCAGCGTCGGCCAAGTGGTGCCGCTGACCTCCCGCACTGTGTGAACAACAACCTCCGATCGTGGCTGCGCAGCCACAGCAGTGCCACTACTGTCGCCCATCTCCGAACCGTTCGTCATCATCAGCGGTTAGTCCGGCGACGGCGTTTGTACGGCTCTGATACCACTTGTTGACACACAGGATCACCGGCTCAGGTAAGTCGACCACTCACCAGTCTTGCCGAGCACCCACTAGTGTTGCCAGGCACTCATTAGCTATGCCGACCACGCACAAGCGTTGTCCGACCACACACTATGGTTAGAGGTAGAAGAAGGAGAACAGATCATACATACACAGTACAAGCACCAGCGTTTGCCGGAGCCCTGTATAGGAGATGACAAATCTGAACTCCCTTTATTGAGTTGCAGTGGCAAACTATATATACAACTCTACTTATCTAATTCTAGTACAACTGTCATGTTGCAACAGTGACTAGATAACACAGCAAGACTGACTTCTGTCCCTGCATGTGGCTACAGTACGGCAGGTGAGCCGTTCGGCACCTGCCTCTACAGTGCTATAGTACCACAGAAGGGGGCCTTTTCGGCGCCGCCTTCCCTTGTTGTGTATTCACACAAGGAAGCAGTAGATTATCTAACAAAATAGAGAAAAGCTGCAGAAGGAACTGCATCTGTGCCGCTATGCAAGGAAGGGTTCAAATGTGAGATGGAAATTTCTCTTCATTTTGTAATGCTATAACGTGATCCCAAGGCATCTGTTTCCATCATGGTTTCAGTATGCACGTGCAGTAGTAATCAAATAAGATACTTTGATCAATCCTGGTAGCATTTTATCTATAAAAAAAGTACAGTATATTTTTCTGTTCTGCACATATTTATTTCATATTTATGTTTTCTGGATAGTCACTGTCTTACTAAACTCAGATAAGTTACTGGAACTTAGTTTACCAGGTATTAGTAGTACACGATTTGTGAAGATTGCACTTAGGAGGATTGTTTTGCAAACTTGTTCTGTACTGCTAGTACATATTAATCAGTCTGTCCGATTCGTTTCTTATGGTTTGTTTATATTTTTCTGTCCTTGAACTTGAACTACTGCAGCAGGAACCGAAGCTTCTTGACTTCTTTGCTTTGTTTGCCCTTCCTAGTGAACTACAAGCCAAGTCGGACAGGGAGAGATTGGCTTTGCTGATCTGCAGGGAGTCCAGGAGCGCCTTCATTAAGTAATCTCCATGCCAAGGCAAGGTTTCATCCAATCCATCCAACAAGCAAATCAAACAGGTTATGATACATATTACACACTGGGAGTTTCTTTTCATTTGACAATTTGCAATTTGAGCAGGAAATAGTTGTATAGTGTTTTTCATTCGCTGGCAGTAAAGACTAGTTAATCTACATTTTTTTCTATGAACATTTTTTTTTCTACCAGATCGTGCATTACAGGTGACATCCTCCTCGGCAGCAGTGGATCTCCACAGCAACAGTAGCTGAGGCAGTGCCCTCGGCTCGCAGAATCGGTGTTTGGATGTTCAGTTGTAGTGTACATTCAGTTTTATGTGTACTGGCATTTTAGCTTGAACTTCTAGTTGTGCATATGTTTTGTCTGTTACCTTTATTATGCTATTTTCTCAAAAGTATATTAAACTATTCAAAGAAAGAAATAACATATTATTTCTTGCATATTTGGTTTATATATACTGTCCTTGATAAGAAGACTGATTATATATATATTTTCAATAGGATCTATTTACCATTCACCTTTTAGTTTATACATCAGGAGACTGCAATTTTCTATCATTAGGACAATCTTATGATAAACTAAAATTACATGTATAGATAACTTAGTTACTTATAGCTCTAGCTGCCTTTGTAGGTAGTTCAGTCTGATATACACAACTACAGAGCTCACTTTCATTATTGCTATTATGAAACTTTGCTTGCTAATAGACAGAGCTCACTTTCATTATTGCTATTATGTACCCATGGCCCCGTTCATCAGGAGACTTTGCTTGCTAATAGACAGAGCTCACTTTCATTACACAACTACAGAGCTCACTTTCATTATTGCTATTATGTTCGGCTTACCCCATATTCGGCTTGTTCGGCTTCTTTTTTTTAGCCAGAACAGTATTTTTCTCTCACAACAATTCAACCAGAACAGTGTTTTTCAGTCAGTTTCAGTCAAAATTCTGCCAGCCGAACGGGGCCCGCATCACTGTGTTATGCAGAACGTGTCAAAATTCTGTCAAACAGGCTGCTAATATACATGGGAATCTCCTAAACAGACTTCTTGAGGATGAGCTCAAGCTACAACGGTGAACAGATGACATCATCCTCCCCAATTGACCCTGTAAGTGTTCTTCCAGTCTCAGCCTGCTAATTTGAGACCATATATTAGACTCCATACATACTTGAGACCATATATTAGACTCCATACATACTCAGTCGTACTGCTGTTAACACAGGAAGATCATCTGAGTTCTGGGCTGTCTTGCTCTACTACATGTTCAACCCACCAATGCCGTCAGACCTTTACCCGGTGCAATCAAGCTATATCGCGAGTCTGGCGTCCCAATCTAAATCAGAAAATGTGATATCATGGCTCACTTTTGCTGCTACTAGCTATCTCTTGTTTGGCTCACTATGATAAGGGTTCAACATACCTAGTTTATTAGGCATTTGCTACTTTCTGACTATTATTCGCTTTATAGTTCTACGCATTGAACCGATGTGTCTTTCTGTATACATATATAGCCGCACCGAAACTCTTACTGTTAATTATCACCCGTGCTTCATGAATTTCAGCAAACTTACAATCGTTCATTACAATAATTTTCTCATGTAATTAGCACAATCAACTTTACCGTGACCGAGCTGGTTGGAATTATTTGTAGAATCCAATGATTCTAATAGTAAAAAAACCTCATCTAGAGAACGGATGCCTCGATGATTAGCACATCTATCATTACATGGGTCTGGACAGAATTATTTACATAATCAAATGTTAATAATAATAAAAATAGCCTCATCCAGAGATCAACCGTCTCGGTGATTGGTACAACTAACTTTAGTGGGAATGGACCCATACAAAATTATTTATAGAATCAAATGATAGTAATAGTAATTAAAAAACCTTTTTCCAGATATTGGACTCCTTGGTAAATAGCACAACCAACTATGATACCTTTTCCCATATATCTATCGATGAGAACTGGTAGTTGGTATGGAACCTGGAAGTTCGGTATGCATGAGCTAATGTAAATTTGTCATAGTGATATGAGGATGGGAACCACTATATATATGCTCTTCTATTGGTGCTTTTCTGATATTTGTTCTCTGAAGTTGGCTTTCGATGTTGTATTTCTACCAGTGATGATGAGCGCGACGCCGGCGCTAGCTGCACACCTACAATGATCGACGAGTGACCCTAAGATCAATGGGGAGAGCCGCGTGTATCTCTACAACATGACGTTCATATATGCTACTAGGCCCTAAACAAAGAAAGGCCCGCTAAATACATTAGCCTATAGCAACACAAAAAAGGTGGCAATAGTAGCATGATATTGCGTCTATTTATAATTCTAGTTGCAATAAGTACCTAACGATTGCAACGCCACAAAAGATTATTACAACCCAAAAAACCGTGGCAACAGAAACATGCTATTGCATCCATTCAGAATTCTTGTTGCAATAACCACCTAGCAATTGCAACACCACTGAAGATTATTGCAAGCTAGAATAACCATGGCAATAGTTACAAGCAAAAGCAACCAAATCAAATATAGTTGCAATAACACCAGGTAATTGCAACGAAAAACAATACTAATACAACTCCAAAGTGCCATGGCAATAATGCCAACTAATTGCAACACAAATCTAAAATGGTTGCAATAGCACACGCCTATTGCAACGACAAACCACACATATTGCAACGCATTTAGTCCGTTGCTTTATAGTCATATATTGCAACCATTTTACAGAAATGTTGCAATACGACCTCCCTATGACAACCAAATTAGTGGTGTTGCAATCTTGTGGCGTGGCATTAGAGGTGAATCCTTGTAGTGGCTGGAAACAGAAACTATTGGCCTCTGTTCAACATTTTCTCTAATTAAATCCCTGTAATGTATAACATAAAGTGGTAGTAGTAGCTCCACCCACTCCAAATACACCCTTGTATAATTCGTAGTAGGATGGACGAAGTTGTGCAAGAAGTATGAAGTTACATGGGTACAACTAAATTGAATTGTGCATTTAGGTAGCTCTTGGGATCTATCTTATGATATTGGACACTTTTGGTGGTTCAATTTTTGTGTGAAACATATCATTAGATTTGGCATAATTGGACAGCACACTACTAGAGAACAGACTTTAGAACGATGTCCCAATTTGGCATTAGCCTCGGCATTTTTTGCCCCCGGGACTAAAGGACCCTTTAGTCCCGGTTGGTAATACCAACCGGGACTAAAGGTCCTTGCCCAACGGTCGTCCGCGGGGCAGGGGCCTTTAGTCCCGGCTGGTATTACCAACCGGGACTAAAGGTAAACCTTTAGTCCCGGCTGGTAATACCAGCCGGGACTAAAGCTTTTAGTCTCGGTTTGGGTGATGCCCCGGGAATAAAGATTAATCTTTAGTCCCGGTTTGGACGCCTAACCGGGACTAATAATTCCGGCCTATAATTCAGCTCATTTCTTCCTCCCCGAGCCCGAGCCATTCCATTCAAACTCACTGCCTCTGTTTTTCAGCTTGCTGTTGTTCTTGCTCTCTCCCCCTCCATTGGTGTTGCTCTTCGATTTTGGAGGTAACAAACTTAATCCTCTTATGTTTTATCAGTAGCTTATCTCATTTTGCGATGTAGATGCATGTGTAACTTTATATGTTGGACTTTATTATGATTTTATATGTAAACTTAGAAAATTGTAGAAAATCCGTACTAGTTGAACTTGCGGACCGTGTTCAAGTCGGCGAGTATGTTCTCTGCCGAGCGGTAACGGACGTCAAGGAGGAGCTTTGATTCTACGAGGGAGAGCGGCAACAGTCGTGGAAGACCGTGTTCCCTTTCTCGTAGAATCGGAGCTCTTCCTTGGCCTAGTACGGTGTCGTCCGGTGGAGAAATGCTTGCCGAGTTGATCACGTAAGCAAGGTGAACTAGTACGGATGGTTATTTATTGAAACATGTTTTTGAGCTATAATTTGATGGATATTTGATAACTTCAGACCTACAAATGTCATCTACAAATGTTACTATCCTCGGCAACCTAAACGTCCGCGAGCTCGCTGATATCGAGCAGGTCACTTAGAATTATTTTTTCCATGAAATGAACTACTTAGAAATCATGCCTTTTTTTAGAATTAAATTTTCCATGAAATGAAAAACTTAGTAAATAGTTAGAAAATTATAGAAAATCCGTACTAGTTGAACTTGCGGACCGTGTTTAGCTCGGCCAACATGTTCTCTGCCGAGCGGTAACGGACGTCAAGGAGGAACTTTGATGCTACAAGGGAGAGCTGCAACGGTCGTGGAAGACCGTGTTTCCTTTCTCGTAGAATCGGAGCTCTTCCTTGGCCAAGTACGGTGCCGTCCGGTGGAGAAATGCTGGCCGAGATGATCACATAAGCAAGGTCAACTAGTACGGGTGGTTATTTATTGAAACATGTGAAATCCGTACTAGTTTTGTTTAAATATATCATTTTAGAAAATATGAAATTTACACTAGTTTGCAAAAATAAGTATAGAAAGTAGATGACAACTGGTACCGGATCATCGGCCTCTTGTTCGGTTGCGAAACGACTGAGGCCAGAACTCCCTCTCATTATCTGCGGCAAGTGTAAGCAGAAGATTGTGATGGAGTACCGAGTCAAGAGACAAGGACCCAACAAGGGCCGTGTTTTCTACAAGTGCCCGGATCACGATGTGAGTTTCTTACGCATTTTATCTTTATGGCTAATTGACCTGCTTTTCTTGAATATTTTTGACTAAATATTTTTTGGCTTTAATTACAGTGGGAGGGCAATGGATGCGATGGTTGGTACTGGGAGGAAGATTATGCTACATACGTGCAGAATTTGGGTGCGCTTGAGGTAGCGGCTGCTGCTGATGAGGCAGTGAGCCAGCAGGAGAAGCTTATTGATATTCAACAGAAGAATGATTTGTCTGTTTTAGTTGCGTACGATCACGAAATAATTATGTTACTGAAGTGCATTGTAGTTTTAGTTTGTTTAGTGATAGTTGGGATTGCTTACGTTGTAGCCAGACTTAGTTAATTAATCAACCGTGTGTGTGTCATTTATGTTGTGTAATAAAATACTAAATTATGTTTAAGGTTTTCATAATTTGTCGTGTAATACAGATTATGTCACGCCATTGGATGTACAATGCCGATCGCCGCTCCCAAGACTTTATTGAGGGCTTGCACTATTTCTTAGGTGTGGCCGAGGCAAATAAGCAGGATGATTTCATGTGCTGTCCATGTGCCCTATGTAAGAATTTAAAGGAATATTCAAGCTCAATGAGTCTTCATTCATATTTGCTTAAGTTAGGTTTTATGTCAAACTATATATGTTGGACTAAGCATGGAGAAAGCGGGGTCATGATGGAAGAAGGTGAAGGAGAAGATTTAGATATTGATGACATTATTGCTCAGTATGGTGCCTTTGATGATACTACAATGGGGAGAGATGAAGAAGAGGTAGCGGTAGAAGATGATCTCGGTGATGCTCTTGGCGATGCCATTCGTGATGCACAACAAGAATGGGAAAGTGAAAAAGAGAAAGTTAAGTTCGAGCGCATGCTTGAGGATCATAGGAAGTTGCTATACCCGACGGTCGAAGAGGGGCAAAAAAAGCTGGGTACAACACTGGAATTGCTACAATGGAAGGCAAAGAATGGTATATCCGACAAGGCATTTGGGAATTTATTGAACCTTATAAAGAAGATGCTTCCGAAACCAAATGAATTGCCCACCACTACGTATGAAGCAAAAAAGGTTGTCTGCCCATTGGGATTAAAAATCCAGAAGATACATGCATGTTCTAATGACTGCATCCTCTACCATGGCAATGAATACGAGAATTTGGATGAATGCCCGGTATGTAAAGCATCGCGGTATAAGATCAGGCGCGATGATCCTGGTGACGTCGAGGGTGAACAACGTCCTAGAAAGAAAATCCCTACCAAGGTTATGTGGTATGCTCCTATAATACCACGCTTAAAACGTTTGTTCAGAAATAAAGACCATGCAAAGTTGTTGCGGTGGTATAAAGAAGACCGTAAGGTAGACAATATGCTGAGACACCCAGCTGATGGGTCCCAGTGGAGAGCGATAGACAGAGAATTTTCAGAGTTTGCAAATAAGGCTAGAAACTTAAGGTTCGCCTTAAGTACAGATGGTATGAATCCTTTTGGAGAGCAGAGCACTAGTCATAGCACTTGGCCTTAAGTACAGATTATCTCAAATTGAAAAGTTTTGAATACCGAGTTTGTTAAGCTCATCAATATATACAATCCTTATATAGGCCATTTTTTCATTTGAGAAAGCTTGAACAAAATGTAGTTCAAATTTCACAAGTGTGTGACATAGTTTTAGAAAGTATATATGAGATTCAAGAAGTTGTGACTAGTGTTTGATAAAAATTTCTCAAATGGGAAAATGAGCTATGTAACAATTGTAGATCTTTCTGAGATGATCAAACTTGGTATTCAGAGTTTTTTCATCTGAGGTCATTTAGTGTCTTATTTGAGCAAGTTTGACCAAGTCAAATTTGGTCAAATAAAAAACAACACTTTGACTCTAGTATTATGAACTCTAAATGACTTCAAATTGAAAAGTTTTAAATACCAAGTTTGTTAAACTCAAAAAGATCTACAATTGTTGTTTTGGTCAACTTTCCATTTGAGAAAGTTTGGACGGTTCAAATTTGTGATTTTTAAATTTTGACGCCTACAAACTAGTTTTCGGGACCCTAGATTGTCTCAAATTGAAAAGTTTTGAATATCGAGTTTGTTAAGCTCATCAATATATACAATCCTTATATAGGCCATTTTTTCATTTGAGAAAGCTTGAATAAAATGTAGTTCAAATTTCACAAGTGTGTGACATAGTTTTAGAAAGTATATATGAGATTCAAGAAGTTGTGACTAGTGTTTGATAAAAATTTCTCAAATGGGAAAATGAGCTATGTAACAATTGTAGATCTTTCTGAGATGATCAAACTTGGTATTCAGAGTTTTTTCATCTGAGGTCATTTAGTGCCTCATTTGAGCAAGTTTGACCAAGTCAAATTTGGTCAAATAAAAAAACAACACTTTGACTCTAGTATTATGAACTCTAAATGACTTCAAATTGAAAAGTTTTGAATACCAAGTTTGTTAAACTCAAAAAGATCTACAATTGTTGTTTTGGTCAACTTTCCATTTGAGAAAGTTTGGACGGTTCAAATTTGTGATTTTTAAATTTCGACGCCTACAAACTAGTTTTCGGGACCCTAGATTGTCTCAAATTGAAAAGTTTTGAATACCGAGTTTGTTAAGCTCATCAATATATACAATCCTTATATAGGCCATTTTTTCATTTGAGAAAGCTTGAACAAAATGTAGTTCAAATTTCACAAGTGTGTGACATAGTTTTAGAAAGTATATATGAGATTCAAGAAGTTGTGACTAGTGTTTGATAAAAATTTATCAAATGGGAAAATAAGCTATGTAACAATTGTAGATCTTTCTGAGATGATCAAACTTGGTATTCAGAGTTTTTTCATCTGAGGTCATTTAGTGTCTCATTTGAGCAAGTTTGACCAAGTCAAATTTGGTCAAATAAAAAACAACACTTTGACTCTAGTATTATCAACTCTAAATGACTTCAAATTGAAAAGTTTTGAATACCAAGTTTGTTAAACTCAAAAAGATCTACAATTATTGTTTTGGTCAACTTTCCATTTGAGAAAGTTTGGATGGTTCAAATTTGTGATTTTTAAATTTCGACGCCTACA
Source organism: Miscanthus floridulus (assembly GCF_019320115.1). Classification (NCBI taxonomy): domain Eukaryota; kingdom Viridiplantae; phylum Streptophyta; class Magnoliopsida; order Poales; family Poaceae; genus Miscanthus; species Miscanthus floridulus. Next base: position 32,969,567 of record NC_089585.1, read on the forward strand.
AACTAGTTTTCGGGACCCTAGATTGTCTCAAATTGAAAAGTTTTGAATACCGAGTTTGTTAAGCTCATCAATATATACAATCCTTATATAGGCCATTTTTTCATTTGAGAAATCTTGAACAAAATGTAGTTCAAATTTCACAAGTGTGTGACATAGTTTTAGAAAGTATATATGAGATTCAAGAAGTTGTGACTAGTGTTTGATAAAAATTTCTCAAATGGGAAAATGAGCTATGTAACAATTGTAGATCTTTCTGAGATGATCAAACTTGGTATTCAGAGTTTTTTCATCTGAGGTCATTTAGTGTCTCATTTGAGCAAGTTTGACCAAGTCAAATTTGGTCAAATAAAAAAACAACACTTTGACTCTAGTATTATGAACTCTAAATGACTTCAAATTGAAAAGTTTTGAATACCAAGTTTGTTAAACTCAAAAAGATCTACAATTGTTGTTTTGGTCAACTTTCCATTTGAGAAAGTTTGGACGGTTCAAATTTGTGATTTTTAAATTTCGACGCCTACAAACTAGTTTTCGGGATCCTAGATTGTCTCAAATTGAAAAGTTTTGAATACCGAGTTTGTTAAGCTCATCAATATATACAATCCTTATATAGGCCATTTTTTCATTTGAGAAAGCTTGAACAAAATGTAGTTCAAATTTCACAAGTGTGTGACATAGTTTTAGAAAGTATATATGAGATTCAAGAAGTTGTGACTAGTGTTTGATAAAAATTTATCAAATGGGAAAATAAGCTATGTAACAATTGTAGATCTTTCTGAGATGATCAAACTTGGTATTCAGAGTTTTTTCATCTGAGGTCATTTAGTGTCTCATTTGAGCAAGTTTGACCAAGTCAAATTTGGTCAAATAAAAAAACAACACTTTGACTCTAGTATTATCAACTCTAAATGACTTCAAATTGAAAAGTTTTGAATACCAAGTTTGTTAAACTCAAAAAGATCTACAATTGTTGTTTTGGTCAACTTTCCATTTGAGAAAGTTTGGATGGTTCAAATTTGTGATTTTTAAATTTCAACGCCTACAAACTAGTTTTCGGGACCCTAGATTGTCTCAAATTGAAAAGTTTTGAATACCGAGTTTGTTAAGCTCATCAATATATACAATCCTTATATAGGCCATTTTTTCATTTGAGAAAGCTTGAACAAAATGTAGTTCAAATTTCACAAGTGTATGACATAGTTTTAGAAAGTATATATGAGATTCAAGAAGTTGTGACTAGTGTTTGATAAAAATTTATCAAATGGGAAAATGAGCTATGTAACAATTGTAGATATTTCTGAGATGATCAAACTTGGTATTCAGAGTTTTTTCATCTGAGGTCATTTAGTGTCTCATTTGAGCAAGTTTGACCAAGTCAAATTTGGTCAAATAAAAAAACAACACTTTGACTCTAGTATTATGAACTCTAAATGACTTTAAATTGAAAAGTTTTGAATACCAAGTTTGTTAAACTCAAAAAGATCTACAATTGTTGTTTTGGTCAACTTTCCATTTGAGAAAGTTTGGATGGTTCAAATTTATGATTTTTAAATTTCGACGCCTACAAACTAGTTTTCGGGACCCTAGATTGTCTCAAATTGAAAAGTTTTGAATACCGAGTTTGTTAAGCTCATCAATATATACAATCCTTATATAGGTCATTTTTTCATTTGAGAAAGCTGTAGAACAAAAAATAATATATTTTCTCTATTTTTATAGGTTCAACAAAAAATTCCTGTCAATTTTGGTCAAAAACCGAGAAAAAATTGAAACATTGACGTTACAATAATGTGATAATAAATTTCCTATCGAATAATATTAGTTTTATTAATTTTAAGTTAGAAATATATTTTTGCATTAACAAAATACTTAGTATTAGTAACATTTATATTCTATATTCATAAAAGAAATTAAAAACTTTAGGTTACAAAATTTTCCTATTTACAATAAATAATTAGTTAATCAATAGTATTTTTAAAATAAATATTGCAAAGTATTGAAGTTGCTATGGAATTAATTGATTAACTTAGTATTAAACAAAAACAAAATCCCAGGCCTTTCCAATTACGCTGGCGGGTTGACAAATTTTTCAGGGCTTCAGTCCCGGCCCAGACCAAGAACCGGGACTAAAGGGTGGGCGGCAATTTAGGTGCCCGCCAAAAAATACCTTTAGTCCTGGCTGGCAACACAAGCCGGGACTAAAGGACATTTAGTCCCGGCTGGTAAGACCAACCGGGACTAAAGGGTTGGACCTTTAGTCCCGGTTGGTATTACCAGCCAGGACTAAATGCCCTGTAGTCCCGGCTGGTGTTACCAGCCGGGACTAAAGGGCCGCAGGCTATATATATCGAACGTCTGTTCTGTTCATCTTCGATCTCGCCTCCGTCGCTCAGCCGCCCGCCTGGCCGCGCCATCCGCCGTCGTCGAGCTCGTCTCTGCCGCGCCGCCGTCGTCGTCTACCCCCGCCCGGCCGCGCCATTCTCTAGGCCTGCATCGTCGCATCCCGTCTCCGCCGCCGCACCCGACCCCACCATCCGTCGCCGACGCTTCCCGCGCGCCCACGCCGTACGGCCTCCGTCGATTGAACTCGATATGATCTGCTGCTCTCGATCGACTTTTTTTTTAGATTTTTTTTACAAAGTCTCGGCTGTATGTTAGATTAAAATAAGTACATGTAGTTTATTGTTAGTTTTTTAGTTATTTTTAGATAGTTTTTGATATATTAGATTTAAATGTATTAAAATTTAATTAGTATTTTATTTAGATAGTTTTTTTAGATAGTTTTTTATTATAGTTTTTGATATATGTTAGATTAAAATGTATTATCTTACTAGTTTATCTAATTTTATGTTAGATTTATTTAATTGGATTTAGTAATTATATATTCTATCTCTCTATATATATTATATCTAGAGATAGATTCTATATGTATACATATGTACTTAATTATTTCTATATGTATATATACATGTACTTATTTTCATGTGTTGAGAGAGAGAAAATTGTATCTAGAGAGACATTCTATGTGTATCACATGCATATCTAGAGATATAGACATATGCACTTATTTCTATGTGTTGAGAGAGAGAGAAAATATATTGTATCATTCTATGTGTATATATATACATGTACTTATTTCCATATTGATGAAATATTATGTATTATTATATTTAATTGGATTTAGTAATTCTATATGTGTTATCACATGTACTTATATTATGTACCATAGTAATTCTATCTATGTGTTATCTTGAAGATACAAATGGCTGCTCCGAATGATAACTTGAGTGATGACATAATGACGGATATTATCAACGCCGGCACCAATGTGGATGTAGATGACACGAGTCAGTACTTTGCTGATTATGAGGATATCCTGAATATGCCGGTGGTTGAAGATCAACAAATTGTCGCGCAAGAAAATACTGGCGAGGTATATTCGATTATCTATCATCTCTTATAGATGCATGCGTACGTATATTTATTGTTAATCGTTGTGTTTGTACTCATGTAGCCGGTCTCTGGATCTACATCAACCACCAACAAAAGTAGGAAAGTCCAAGGGCCAAAAAAGCCATTAGAGGGCCGTTTCATAATATCAGAATTCGACACCGACACCGACAAACCATTGGGACCACATGCTTAGACATATGTCAATCAATGTGGGTTCGTTGTAAGGGATAGGATCCCAGTTAGTGCTCATGAATGGAAGCAGAAGATATCCGCTCCTAATGTTAGTTTTGTATCTGATCGTGACAAGAACCTAGCTTGGAGTGATATCACTCAACATTTCACATTACAAGCAGATGATGCTTTGAAGGAGCTAGTGAGGGATTGGACAATGAAGAAGATGGCAACATTGTTCCAGAGTTGGAAGAAAACATTGTATAAAAAGTTTATCTTGAAGAATGCTACGCCGAATTTCAATGCTAAGGCGTTTGTCAAGTTGGAGTCCCATTGGGATGCCTTCGTAGAATACAAGACATCCCAAGACAGTGAGGAACGTGTGATGAGGAATCGGCAGAATGCCCGACAGAAGCAATACCATCATCGCATGGGATCAGGTGGTTATAAGAGTGCTATTTCCAAGTGGCAGAACCTAGAAGCAGAGATTACTGCCAAGGGAATCATACCTGAAACAATAGAGAAGAACTGGCCTCAACGCGCGAAGAATTGGTTCTACGCTCATGGGGGAAGCCTAGACCTAGACACTGGCAAGCTAATTTTCGGCCAAAAAATTGAGAGAGCAACACAGAGACTAGCTCGTGCTAGGGAAGAAGCTGATAGTGGTGTTTTCAAGCCCAACAGAGAGAAGGATGAATTGACATATGCACTAGAGAATCCCGAACACGGTGGTCGAACAAGAGGCTATGGGGCGGTTCCGTGGCTACACGTATTCCCAGCAGACAAGGATACCTACAGAAGCCGCCAAAGAAAGAAGGATGAGGAGGCAGAACGAATCCGTGCATTGGAGCAATTTGTTGACGAGTCACGACAAGCATTGCTTGAATCACGTGAACGAGAAAAATCTCTTGAGGCAAGAATGCAGGAGGAGATCAAGAGGCAAGTGCAGCTAGCAATGAGTCAAATGCAATCGCAATCAACGCCGGGAGTCACCATTAGCCCCGTTGGTCAGATGAAAAGTAGTTGTGCTTCTACGGAGCTGCCAGTTATTCAAGACGACGCTGGGTTGCGCTTCCCTGTTGATGACATTACCGAGCCTCTAACAACATGTGAGCTGCACATTCCAGATGGTAATAATGCATCAATCATGGTGGCTGTCGGGGTTGTATCTCCAATAGACCGAACGAAGACACCAAGAATCCATGAGTCAGTTATTCAACCTGGATATGCTAGCGTCTTGGTCGATAGAGTGCTCAAAGGTTACAGCAATGTTTCTCTTGACATTGAAGGCGGTGATGGGGAGAAGACACTAGGAGAAGCAGAAAAGACATTTATTCAATGGCGTAAACGCTTCATCATCATTCCTGGGGCGCCACCGCTTCCCCTACCTCACCCTAGGTACGAATGAAAGTGAATGAAATATTATTTTCCATTAATTTTCTATTGGCTTAAAAAATAATTGACACACAACTTGTTTTTGTAGCAGGGTCTCCCCCCAGCCTAGCCTAATCATTCATTCCCCATCTCATCACAGCGTCGCGGGGGGCGAGACGACTTCATCCCCATGGCGATCGCCAACTCCTACACTGGCCCCATCGCCTCCACGACGATCTCCAACTCCTACACCGGCCCCACCGCCTCCACAACGATCTCCAACGCCTCCACGCCGGTCTCCACCAACACCGGCCACATCGCCTCCACGCCGGTCTCCAACACCGCCCCCACCCCCTCCACAGCGACGCACTACAAAGACGTCTAAGGTCCCGGCGGCAAAGAAGACCCCAAGAAAAAGAGTTATTTCTCAAGAAATACTTTCTGAAAAAACTGATGAGCAAATAGCAGCTGAAGAAGACAAAAAAGTGAAAGATTTTTTTATAGATACCAAAAAGAAGAGTCAAGCGAAGCTTAAGGAGAAGCCGTACTTTTACCTACCACGAGAGGAGCTGAGGCAGAAGGTCGATGCTCACAAGAAAAAGATGATTGAACTTCGTAAGCCTTCGCCACTATCAGACTATGACCGCTCCCTCGTGAAGTCACATGATGCAGATAAGAAAAGGAAAAGAGCATCAGGGAAGGATGTCCCACAGCTCGGACAACAGAAGCAACCAATGTAAAATCTTGTTGTTGCTAATCAATATGGTTCCAACATAGAAGTCTATCGACCAGACAACTCTGGAGAAGTGTCGGTTCAAGCCCTTAATGTTTTTTTTCAAGATACTGGTTTAACCTTGGATCAATTGACGGGCAAAGCTCCAATCCAGAACCTAGAAGTTGATACTTGGAAGACTTATAAATATGGCAAAAGTCTGTACAACCCTGCGGCTCTGAATGAATTGGGTACGCAAATGTACTTGCTCAACAAGTGGTACATGCAGGCGTGTGGCAGGAGTGAGCAGTGGATCTTTGTCAGATTTAGAGACCATCATTACTTCCGTGGCGATGACATCTTACATATTAGTTTCGAAGAATTGCATCAACTATACCACATGGACGCTCTGGATAAATCAATCATTAGCTCCTTTTGTTTGTAAGTGATTCTTACTTTTATTTAATAAACTAACTTCCATGCGTACGTGTATATAATTATCCTCACATGTAACTTATATTTATATACAGATTCCAGATGTCAGAGCTCCAAAGAATACAAGACACCAGTGTTGGCTTCATTGATCCTTATATCGTATTCAAAACCGGTATTATTATCAAGGAGCGATGGGTATCTGAAGCACAGGAGAATATCATGATGTTCTTCGTGAAGCAGCACGACAAGACAACAATACTTTTCCCGTACAACTTTGAGTAAGTGTTAATAATAATGTAGTCTACACATTTTATGTAATATCAATACAACTTATATGTATGTACGTGTGTGTATAAACCAATGCAGTTTTCACTGGATACTCATTGTCATTGAGTTAAACTCAAGTCGGTTACTAATCTTTGACTCGTTGAGAAAAGAACGGGCACTATACCAAGATATGATAGACATTATCCAGGGGTAATTTCGATCTCTCGCGCACAACTATTATTGAATAGACTTTGCCATAATTTATTAACGATCGTACATTATTGGTCGCACAGGGTTTGGAAAGAGTTTATTCGGCAACATCGTAAGGATTGCAAGGCACCACTTAATGTAGTTGAAATACCAGTAAGTTGTACTATATACACTTCCCCACGTGTTTAATTACTATATCGTACTTCAATTTACGTGTGAGATGATGAGAATAATCTTCTTCTCGTACAGTGGTGTTTGCGGCAGGAACCAGGTAATAACTTGTGTGGATACTACGTTTGTGAATTTATCACTGCGCACATAAGAAGAACTCCTAAAGATGTCCTCAGAGTACGTATATATCAATTTTTATTTATTTTTAAATGAATATATATACATATATGTGTATTAATACTTTTCCTTTTATTTCAAATGCAAGACTGAATGGTTGAAACGAAGGGTCATGCAAAAAGACCATCTGAAAGCAGTTCAAGAGTCAATAGCAGGATATCTTCTAGAAAAAGTGCTAAATCCCAACGGCGAGTTCTACTTTGATCTTAAGGAATAAATGGTGTAAATTAAATGTTTATTGATATCGTTATTTTCGAGAACAAGATTATGAAAGTGTTGTATATATATATATATATATATATATATATATATATATATATATATATATATATATATAGTTTCATACTTTATTCGAATATAATAATGCTCAAGATGAGAATTAGATGTAATTATACGCATGCGTGTATTTATATTAGCAGCGTAGAATACGTACATAAAAACATATTATATATTAAACAAATACGTGTAACTGAACTGAAAACAAATTAAACAAAAAGAAAAGAAAAAGAAAAGGAACCTTTAGTCCCGGTTGGGGTTACCAACCGGGACTAAAAGGTGAACCGTTAGTCCCGGTTGGTGTTACCAACCGGGACTAAAGGATGCGCCAGGTTCGCTCGGCTGGAGGGCCTTTAGTCCCGGTTAGTGTTACCAACCGGGACTAAAGGTCCCTCTTTAGTCCCGGCTCGATGACCCGGGACTGAAGGTTCCACCTTTAGTCCCGGGATCGTTGTCCCGGCGTGGTAAACGGGACTAAAGGCTGTTACCGCCCGGGACAACAAGTCCATTCTGTAGTAGTGGCATTGGATTCCAGTAAAGTCCAACTTGTAATAGGCTTGGGCTCTTGACTGTTTGGCTACTTGCACACCTATTTTTCTTTGACTTAATGTGGTGCCTCTTGAGTTATAGATGTACAAGTAACCACATATACACAGCCTATTCTCCTTTTGTTTCGTTCAGTAAAGCAGATGCTTGGTGGTTTGATGGTTCAGAATTCTGAAGAAGCCAGCTTACGTTGTGGTTGGGTGCATAGACGAGGCGTGCTACGACGACGCTTGGGAATCCAACTGCCACGAAGACAGGTTTTCTGCAGTCAACTAGGATATGTTCTAAATCGTGTGTATTTTTGTACCAGCATGCATTGACCTCCTACCACTACCAGCTGTTAGTGGTTACAGCAGTTAGTAGACCTTCTCCCGGACGGAATTTCTTGGCTACGATCGAACAGAATTCCGTTCTTTTAGTAGTTGATCGAAGCGTGAGACTGACAGTACCTACCTGTCATTGCAGTACTGTACTTGCTGCAACTGCAGCGGAGTTGCAAGTGATTTTGAAATCGTCGTACATGCCCAGGCAGCCATGACATTCCCAGCAAGCAGCTATCTGGTAGTACTCGACGCAAGCAGGTGTGTAGGTCAACGGTTTTGCACTGTTCTGGACTTGGCAATTGGCATGTCTATCCGGCAGAAAAGCTTCTGGGTTATGTTGAAAGAAGAGTTAAACCCTGTGCTCATGCACATACATATATTCAGCCTGTTCGCCGGTTAGTTTTAGTTATGACTTATCAGTTATGGTACAATATTTTTCTCTCACAACAAACCAGCACCAACCAAACTTATCAGTCTAAAAACCAACCAGCGAACAGGGCGATTGTTATCAGGAATCCATTGTCCAGCTACGATGAATCCAAACGGTGTCACTCTAACAACAACTAGATGAAGCCCCTATAGTTCCGTTCAAGATTCAACTGTGCATATGGTCAAATGCCGTACGCTTCGTAATGGCCTGAAGTCTGAAATTGCACGGCTACCAGCTGTGCTGCAGCTTCGATCTGGATGGGGATAGCTCATAGCTTAGCTAGCTGTTTCAGCAAACACTAGCCACGCCACAACAGTAGCAGTCTAGTAGAGCTAAGTATAATAACATAATGTAAGCCGAGAAGAGAAAGGGGAAGATGAGAAGAGAGCAGTAAGTTTATAACCAATTTAGATATAAGAATAAAAAAATTTTGTGAGAGACAAATAAATCATATATTAACACTGAAGAGCTCGCCACTGTACGGTGGACCGAGAGAAAGCTACGAAGAGTCAGTGTACTCCAGCATGAGTTTAGTCGGTCATCCGCGCCGGGCATTAGAGGCCGCGCCGGATTTTTCGGTCGCAGCTGAGCTGCCGCACTGCTTTGCTTGCAACGACTCTCGCAAGTCGCAATCAACTAGCAGCCCGTGTAGGCGTGTGGCCTTGGGCCGGCGTTGTCGGCATGGCCCTTTCGTAGCCCTCATGGAGGAAAGAGGTCTCTCTCTCAAATGCTGAACAGAGTCTGGCGTCACGCTATTACTCTACTGGTACATAGGTAGGCATGCCCACACGCCTATGGCTAGGCTCTTGTTGCAGCTATCGCGTCATGCATGTACGATCCCAGTGCATCGACCACCAGATTAGGACGACGCATGCAATGCATGCACCAGCTCGCTGTTCGTGTAATGGGATGAATCGGACGGAAAAATAAAAAGGCCAGTGACGTTAGTTGGCTGGCGAGTGAGTTTGTTGGCATGCGTGTAACTAACGGGCTCTACTAGTCCTCTCTGGTCAATCACTTGAGGTCGATGTTTTTTTTATGGGCGGATTGGGGATTGGATCATATTATATGGCCGTCAGTCGCTGTCAAAGGAAACGCGACGAGTAATCAGTCAGTGTATATGCATGGATCGCGCCGGCTGATGAGCTTTGCATCAGCATGATCATGTGGCGTAAGCGTGATCCCGAGTCACGGACCAACAAAGTGTGGTAGAGATCTTGTTACCATCTGTAGGTCAAGGCGTCAAGCTAGGTGGCCTCTAAAGATAGAATAGTCAAAGGTTTCATTTTCTTACCGTTAAGGGCAAAATAGTCATTGTACTCTGGCCTACGCTTTGGGATTGTTCCTTATTGAGCCTGTTCAATATTAATCACGTGGAAGCCTTAGGCATACAATAGAAATAGGCAACAACTCTTTTATCAAGAGTGTGTTTGGTAGGGATCCAGACTCTCCTAAAAACATTTCTCTGTTGAATTAGAATCACTTCATAGACCATTTAGATAGCTTGCTGGATTCTTAAAACTAGAATCAGAATCAGGAGAAACCAGGGTTTGGGTGTTTCTCTGGACTACTAAAAAATGAGAACCGGTTCCAAGTGATTCTTCTCAAAACTTCTCTCTTTTGTGATGTTCGGCAGTGATTCTATTGAGAATCTAAAACGTATTTTCGCTGTCAATCGTACTCTAATAAATTGCGCCAACAAAACGTCCTCAAGTTCCTAATTTATTCCACGCTCTTCATCACTAGATATTATATATATATATAGCCTAACAAGATTTTTTCCCCGGAACATAATAAGGCCCCGGGTCCGGATGGCTTTCCTGCAGAATTTTATCAATTCTTTTGTGATGTTGTCGAGCAAGATTTGATGAGTCTCTTTTATGAATTCTATATGGGGAGACTGCATATTCATAGTTTAAATTTTGGGGTAATTACACTATTACCCAATATCACGGATGCGACTAGGATACAACAGTACATGCCTATTTGTCTCTTAAACGTGTCGTTCAAGGTTTTTACGAAGGTGTTAAATAATAGAATTTTAAAAATGGCAGATAAGTTGATAGGTCCGTCTCAGACGGCTTTTATTCCGGGAAGATATATAATGGAAGGTGTTGTAATACTACATGAAACAATACACGAGCTGCATAGGAAAAAGAAAGATGGAGTGATCCTAAAGCTGGATTTCGAAAAAGCGTATGATAATCTTAAGTGGCCTTTTATACAACAAGTCCTTAGAATGAAAGGATTCTCACCGGTTTGGTGTGAATGGATTTTAAAAGTCATGTCTAGAGGGAGTGTTGCAGTAAAGGTCAATGATAATTTAGGCCATTATTTCCAAACAAGAAAAGGAGTGCGGCAAGGGGACTCGTTATCTCCAATCTTGTTTAACAAAGTGGTTGACATGCTGGCTATACTCATTTCACGAGCAAAAGAGGTCGAACAAATCCATGGAGTGGTTCCACATTTGGTTGATGAAGGACTCTCAGTCCTTCAGTATGCGGATGACACTGTTATCTTTATGGACAATGATTTAGAGAGGGCCAAAAACATGAAGCTCTTGCTTTGTGCCTTTGAGCAATTATCGGGACTCAAAATCAATTTCCATAAGAGCGAATTATTTTGTTATGGAGCAGCTAATGCTAATCAATTTGAATATACACAAATTTTCGGATGTAATGTAGGATCATTCCCTTTTAGATACCTAGGAATTCCTATGCATCATCGAAAACTAATGAATAAGGACTGAAAACATGTGGAAGAAGATTTCAAAAGAGACTGAGTGGTTGGAGGAGTAAGATGCTTTCGGTGGGTGGGAGGCTTGTCCTCATTAACTCGGTTCTGAGTAGTCTTCCTATGTTTATTATGTCATTCTTTGAAATGCCTAGAGGGATTTTGAAAAAATTGGATTATTTAAGATCTCGGTTCTTTTGGCAAATCGATGAACACAAGAAGAAATATAGATTGACAAAAAGAGGAGAAGTATGTACACCAAAAGACCAAGGAGGATTAGGTGTCCTAAATCTAGGTGTCCATAATAAGTGCCTCTTAAGCAAGTGGCTTTTCAAACTGATAATGGTGATGGTGTCTGACAAAAGTTGCTTAAAAATAAGTATTTAAGGGACAAGACTGACTCAGGTTCAATACATGCCCGGGGATTCTCAGTTTTGGGCTGGCCTTATGAAGGTCAAGGGTGAGTTCCTGTCGATGGGTAGGTTTGATCTAGGTGACGGATCCCAAGTGTGTTTTTGGGAGGATTCGTGGATAATGCCACGCCCTTTCAAGACGCTCTTCCCGTCACTATATAACATTGTGAGAAAGAAAAGTATATCTGTTAGGACGGTACTGTCTACGACACCATTAAATGTAGCTTTCAGAAGATCTCTGATGGGGGTTAATTTGCAAGCATGGCACAATGTAGTGGCCATAGTTGTAGATGCACACTTAAGAAGCCAAAGGGATCGCTTTGTGTGGGGGCTGCATCAGAAAAGGGTTGTTTTCAGTTAATTCCATGTACAGAGCATTATTAGGTGTACAGGCTTTACCTTACAACACTTTAATTTGGAAACTTAAACTACCCCTCAAGATTAAAGTCTTTATGTGGTACTTATACAAAGGCGTAATCTTGACCAAAGATAATTTAGCTAGGTGACAGTGGCAAGGAGATAGGAAGTGTTGTTTCTGTTCCACCAATGAGACCATACAACATTTACTCTTTGACTGTCATTATGCTAAATTTATGTGGAGAATTGTTCATATTTTCTTTAACTTGAAACCCCCAACTAATGTACACAATTTGTTTACAGGATGGTTGGAAGGGTTAAATAGGAAAATGAAGTCTCAAATTCTTGTGGGTGCAAATGCCATTTGCTGGGCTCTTTGGTTAACTTGGAATGATGTTGTGTTTGACAAGGCCATAGCACCGTCTTATTTGCAGGTTATCTTCAAGGAAATGTATTGGATCAGGTACTGGACCTTACTTCAAAGGAGGAGGATCGTCATTTTATGAAGACGGGCTATAGGACTATTGAGACGGCCACGATGGAGGTGTTTGCTAGACACGGCTGGCGATTTAGCAACATAATTGCTCTTTAATCTTTTCCTTTTTGAGAATTTTATTGTATTCATGGCGCAAAACTTCGTGTTTAAGATTCCTTGGACTTTGTTTTGCTGGCTTGTAATAATGAACAACATATGCATTAGTCGATGCAGAAGCTTGGATATTAATATATTCCTTTTTCTAAAAAAAAGCCTAACAAGAAAAATGATGACCATCACATTCCATCCGTAAAATATCAAAGCATATCCGCTTGCTAAGTCATTAATTTCGCATTGGAAACATGGAGTAAGGTCATGCAAGTGCAAGCCAAATCAAGCAAAACTCTAACCACTTACTCGAAAGTAGATAGGTTCATATATGATTGACGCCATCTCAAAAGTCGAGTGGTTGTCCAGATTCCGTGGCCAATGCTGATTTGTTGACTGCAGGGAGCAGGTGGAAAGGCCGTACGCACAACTGCCAGATGGAAGCAAACGCGTTAGTTACGATAGGCAGACATGGCCCATGTAGTTGCGTGCTTTGAGATTGCATTTTCGTATACTCTATATTTATTTCTTGGTTCTTGGGAATTTAGGTTCGTTGGAGTTCTATTATCGTATTGGAGTAGATAGATATATAGCTAGGTTGTGATTTGGATTAATAATATGGCGTTGATGATGGGGTTTTAATTTTAATTATGTGTGATCTAATTTCATCCATATATAGAAACGTCAACATAAGACACACCCAATCAATTGACAAAGTACCAATAAGGATTTTGTTTCCAAAAGGACATTTGGAATGTATAACAATGTAGTGAAAGAGCTGTTTACAACTTTACAAGTTTTCATTTTCATTCTGATCCTTTTGGTTATTAGTAGTGACCTCTTCTTCCCTAAGCTATATGTATGCCCTTGTTTTCCTTTGTAAACAAGGGTTTGCACATTGTTGTGCTACATCGTCATTCACTCGATGCCTCATTTCTCAACTTCTCTGTGTGATAGTTCCTTTTATACCTTTCTTGTACAATCATGATGTCGCATAGCATGCTTGTAGTGTTCTGATGTTAATTGCATGCTTCAGACTGGGGCTACTAAAGTGTTGTTAATTTTCTAGAAGCCAAGAAACGCGCGCGCACCTCTGGACCCTAGATAAAAGCATATGGATAAACTGAAATTAAGCTATCCCTTGGAAGCAAGGGTAGTCTCAAAGAGTCAACAAAGCATTCTTTGACGATCCATGCTTGGATGCACCATCATGTACATAGAACCAGCTAGCATGCCAAGGTACCACATATACAGTGGCGGAGCCAGAATTTATACTCAGGGGGGACCGGCCGTTAGGAATTATACTTAGGGGGGGGGGCCGGCTCGGTCTTTTTCATTGCGATAATTTTATTATCTAGTTGTGTTTTGTATGATTATATTATCTAGAAGATATTAATAGGTATATATGACAAGAATTTTATATAATCTCCCTCTTAATATAAATAAAAAATATTAAGTCATACTACTATTTTTTTTTGTGAAACATTGGGGGGGGGGGGGGGGGGGGGGGGGGTGTTGTGGCATGGCCCCTGCCAGCCCCCCCCTGGCTCCGCCAGTGCACATATATGCATATCCAACTAGCATGACATATGGTGGATCAACAAAGCCATCCCACATGGCGTTGTTTTTTTTTAACGACACATGGTATTGTTAGATTAACACTTGCCTTTGGTGCCAAGGGAGCTCTTTAATTTCAAAGTGTAAGGTTTGACCAGATAAAATGGTGAAATGGGACAACTATCTACCATGAATCTACAGTGTTTTGGACCATATATATAAAGGCCTTGTTCGCTTCTCTTATAATCCGTACTTTTTAGCTTTTTTTTTCCAGCCGGAACAGTATTTTTCTCTCACAACAAATCAACCGGAACAGTGTTTTAGCTTGTTTTTTCAGCGAAGCGAACGGGGCCAAAGTATTAAAAATATATTTTCCAATGGGTCCCCATTATATTTTTAACCAGTGCTTGCTTTACAAATTAATTACAAACATATCCCTGAGAAACTGAGTGAAAAACAAAATGTGACCACCACATAAGATGATATATAAGAGTTGGTAATAAAAAGGAACAACACAAACACATATATCGCTTCCAGGGGAAAAAGGGACATCATATCTGATTATATAAATAATTAAGCAGCTCTCTCCGATCTGTCCCTTAATCATGTCTTTTACTTGTTAGTCATAACAGCTTTCACTGACTTATTATTAATAAATCATATCGGCAAATTATCTTCAGTTGTATTAGAAAAATAATGTTTGGCAATCTACTCATTCGAACTTTGGCCCTTTCTTTTTCACGAAAATTTAGTTAAGAGTACAAGTCATGACGTTTTTATTTATATTAAGTTAGTCATTCCAAGTTTTGGTTGCATGCTACTTTTCTATATATCCTTCATCCAAAAAAGGAGGGGGTTTGTTTTTGTGTTAATTTCCCTACGTGAAGTTTACACATTTGAAAATGATAAAAATAGATTTGTGTCGAAGGTTTTATAGAAATGTACACTCTATAAATCTTTTGTAATAAAAATTACTAGTCAAAGTTGTGTTTTGAAGATCGTGTCAATACACATTAAGGTCATTTATTTCATTATATATTTGTGACTAGAGGGAGTAATATATACTCCTATATAATAGTAAATGGGAAGGGGAGGAACAGGAGACAAATGGCTCTGGTGTTTCATAGGGCCAAAAAAAGTGTAATCTCCTTTTGTTTGTGCAATGGCTACATGCTAATTTGTAATCCTAGATTTCCTTTTCTTTCTTACCTTTTTTGTTTCGTGAGTTTCTACTGTGTGTATAACTGTTGTTTTTTTTAAAAAAAAGATCAGTAGGACAAGTGGACAACAACCCCTTCCTGTTTCTTAAAAGAAAAAAAAAAGAACAGGAGAGACAATTATGAAACAGGAGTCTAATATATAGCAGAAGTAAAAAAAACGAGCAGGTACTCTTGTCCATGTCGCGTATGCTTTTGTCTCCTCTTCAGGGATGATGCTTTTGAGTTCTGAGGCATGTGACATGCATGCTCCGGGTTGTTGCTAGCTAGGGATATAAAATCACTCCTCTACCGTATGCAAGAAGGAGGGAGTTATCGCGCGTTTGGAGGAACGTGCGACCCGTCTGTGCTTGCCGCTTCCTCCCACCACCGCCCGCCCGCAGCTGTCGGCTTCGCCGCCTCTCTGCCCCGCCTGTTGTCCGCCCCGCTAGTCGACCCCCCTCTTCACTAACCCGTCGTCTTCATCACCGGTAGCCAACGAGCCTCTCCCGCCCCTACTCTGCCCTAATCGCCACCTCCACCACCACGGCTAGCGGCGCTCCGCCCCACCCACCAACCGCCACCCACTGCTGAGCCAACTTATCACAGGGGATCTAGAGTTGGGGAACAGTTCGAAACCCTAACCCTAACCCGCCTCCGGCGAGGCGACGACGGCGCCGGTGCCGGCACGACGGTCGCACGGTGTCGCAAACCCGCGACTGTCGCGTGTTAGAGTTTGCGATGCATATCTATATACATTTTTATTTTCAATTTCAATGGATTCAGGGAAGACTATAGATGTACTGTGCGTATATACATGTGAAGCACGCTGTTGTTCCTTGAAGCAACGGCCAAAACTGATACGTACGTGTTGCGCACAGACGAACAAAGTTTCTCGATGCTGCCAAAAAAAAAAAAGTTTCTCGATCGATAACACCATTTTGGAAGCTTGCTTTCAGACAACATCCAAGCTCCAAGTCCTTCCAGGAAGCTGCTCGCGCGTGACATGATTGTAGGCCACGCGCGCTGCGAGTACCTAACGCATCATCACACATCGCTTTGCTCAGAATTGGCACATCACATCGCGTTTTATATTACCTGATCATCATATATAAGCATGCCGCATGCGCGTGCATATGTTCACTGGACTGGAGGAACTCGCGTACTTACCTTGCATTATACTTCCTCTATTTCTAAATTATAAATCGCTTTGACTTTTCTAGTACATTGATTAATACATAGCAAAATCGATGTACCCAAAAGTCAAAACGACTTACAATTTAAAACAAGAGAGTATATTTTATTTATTTGTATTGTTAACGAGAGGCCGGCCGGGGAGTAACGGCGACACAGACATTCCCAGAAATTCTTAGACGTACGTTACCTCTTGGTCCTTGAAGCTTGATTAAGAACGCACGGTGCTTTTATTTAACATGACACATGCATACACACGTACACACCCGATCGGTATGATTACGTTTGTACTTTTATCCTCAAAATACAGGGATACGGATACATGTACGATGATCACCCTATACCAACCATTTAAAAGCAAGGAAATCCCTGCATATATGGTCGTCTCTTAATTAACAAACAAGTCGACGAGCAACTCACGCGCCGCGGCTAAACTCTAGGAGTAGGAGTGAAGTGTTAGAAATCTATGAATAAATTTGGAGCCACACAACCAGTCGAAACTGCTTATTTTTGTCGTGTCCTGTTTGTTCATATTCTAACAAAATAATCATTTTTTTTTGGTATACGATGGTTGGAAAAAAAAGTAGGACCTACTCCCTCCGTCCCAGAATATCTGTCGTTCTCGCTTCCCGAGAAACAACTTTAACAAAATATATATTAAAAAATATTATTATTTATGATACATAATTAGCATCATTGGAAAGATCTTTGAATCTAGTTTTTTAACAAATTTATTTGGAGACACAAATGTTACACATATTTTATACAAATTGAGTCAAAGTCGTGACACGGACACCTGAAAACGACAAATAAATTGGGACGGAGAGGAGTACCGTGCATTGGTTCCGATAGTATTAAGCCAGGTTCATCATGCATGTTTCGATGAATATATTTTTTTAATTTTTTTTATTAATCTACAATCATTTATATCGATTTGAAACAATAATCGTGAACTCACTTCTAGTCTCTGCATAAATTAAAGTACAAGACCTAAATAAAACGAAGAGAAGCCTAGCACACTCTAACTAAGACTAGATCGTCACTTACTGTGCTCGGGAGAAGGAAAAAACCGTGATCGCTTGCACCAATTGTTGTGATGTCGTTAATCTACAGTATATATATATATATATATATATATATATATATATATATATATATATATATATATATATATATATATATATATATATATATATATATATATATATAGGCTATTATGCAGCTGGCCACAGAATAACTTATTCTATAGCCACCTTGTTCTATGATAATGTTTGTACCAATTTACGATAATGACAATACACATTTACGATATATGGGTTACTATAATTCAAGATGATACTTACCATAATGTTATAGTAAATCACTTATGAGAGAGTTACCATAATCTCGTAAATTAGTATAGTAATTATCGTAACTCAAATTGGCCACAGAATAACTTATTCTGCGGTCAGCTATAGAACAGTACGTCTATATATATATATATATATATATATATATATATATATATATATATATATATATATATATATATATATATATATATATATATATATATATATATATATATATATATACCTGCCTAGCTAACAGCGGGTCCCGGAAGGCTCCCCGATCCTGCAGAGGACATGCATAAACGACGTGATCAGTTCATAAACAGACTTTCGAATAAAGTCGAATCATGGGTATTTTTCTTTATTTGGAACATGTGTGCTGTATCACATAGCATAATCAGCAATTCATCATATCTTTCACACAGCTGCCGCGCTTGAATGCACGCAGAGCGACCGGCCTGATGAAACCACCGTATGTAGCAGTTGAACACACGCTGTGTTGACCTGCGCTACCGGAATTCATAGGGTTGCCGTGTGCCCACGGCGAAGGCAAAAAAAAAAAAAAAAAAAAAACACTCGACAAAGCGTTCGACACTTGGCAAAATTGTCTCTACCGAGTGTTTTTTGTCGAGCACTCGACAAAGACGTTGCTGAGTGCTAAACCAACACTCGGCAGAGCGACCGGGCTGGGCCGCGCGAGCGGGCTGAGGCAGACGACGAAACCCGACGGCATGTTGTTGGTCTAGCGGCGCCGGCAGGGGGTCCTCCGCACGGGGGACGGGGACTGCTGCCACGGGGGATCCGTGGTGGCGGGCGAGCTGCTGCTCTCGTCGCCGCTGCCGCCGTGGCTGTCCCGCTCCGGCGAGAGCCCCCGATTGCTGACCACGCGGGCGCGGTAAGAGGAGCGCCTCGGCGGGGCCGACTGTGGCGAGGTGACCGTGGCTGGCTCCGAGCTGGCGCTGCCTGCTTCTTGTGGCGGCCCCGTATGATCCCGGCGAACCAAGAATACTTCTTGCGCTCCTTGAGGGCGCCTTCCTGCTGCTAATGCTTCTTCTCTTCCGATCTGTGGTGGTGGCGGTGGCGGTGGTAGAAGAGCGTGGCGAGCCGTCTGAAGCTCGTGCACGGGAGAGGGAGGGGGCGGCGGCCTGGGTGACTTTTATAAGGTGTCCAGTTTGCCGAGTGCCGAATCTAGGACACTCGGCAAAGCTAAGTTTGCCGAGCATCAGATCACGGCACTTGGCAAACTTATTTCTTTGCTGAGTGCCGAATAATTAAACTCGGCAAACATATTTCTTTGCCGAATGCCTAGTTTTGCTGAGTGTTTTTTCTAGGTTGCTGAGTGCCAGGCTTTGCCGAGTGTTTTTTTGCTCTTTTGCCGAGTGCAATTAATTTGCCGAGTGTTTTTCTGGTAGCACTCGGCAAAGAGCTTCTTTACCGTGTGCCCCATAGAATGCACTCGGTAAAGATTCTTGCACTCGGTAAACTAAGGGTTTTTGGTAGTGCTAGCAAGCTCACTTGCTCTGCACGCGTCGCCCTAACAAGTAACAACCCTGCTGCACCCGATCCCACTGTCTCTCCTGCTCCAAACCACCCTTCCTTCGGTCCTCCCATGCACTGTACCCCTTGCCTGCAGTGGTGTCGACAAAAGATGTTTGGTAGTCTACCGAGAGGTATTCCACGATGGTAGATTTGTCGTAGAGGTGAGCGAGATCAGGAGCGAGACGGTAATACAAGTACCAAGACACAAGATTTAGACAGGTTCGGCCGTCAGTATGACGTAATACCTACATCATGTGTTCTGATGTATTGCTTTAAGATATATGGATCGTTGTGTAGATGTATGTATCTTGTCCGCTAGGGGACCCCTACCTCTCTTTATATACTCTGGAGGGACAGGGTTACAAGAAAAGTAGCCTATTTGGTACTATATAATATCTTGTGGTGCACGTCGAGCAGCGCCGTGTACGTCTTGATCTTGTGGGCTGGGCCACCTCTGATGGTGCGGCCCATGTCTTGTCCTGTGGATACCGGGGGCCATACCCCCACAGCTAGTCCCTGGGCCTGACAGTAGGTGACATAGTCACGTGGTGCCAGGGTCAGAAAGTAGAAGACCAGCCGAGCAGGCAGCCAGTTCCCGAGTGTAGCCACGAGATGAGAAAAAACACATTCACCACAAGGTGAAGTGTGCCCACTTAGTCCCTGAGCCTGCTGGAAGATGAAGAATGAATCTTGTAGCAGGGTCAAAGGAAAAGAAGTCTGAAAGATTGCCGACGTCGTCTGACATGCGCGTATCAAGACCCTAGACGTGCTGCCTAAGATCAGCACCCTGATCCGAACAGCATGAAGCAGCTTGATAGCACATCGATGAGACGTAGCAAGATCTGACCACCAAGGGAGCACCGAGGAGTCCCCGGCGTCACTGGCGATATCCGAGCACCTAGGAGCGAGGAGTCCCCGGCGTCGCTGGCGATGTCCGAGCACTGAGGAGCGAGGAGTCCTCAGTGTCGCTGGCGATGATCGAGCACCGAGGAGCGAGGAGTCCCCGGCATCATTGGCGATGACCAAGCACCGAGGAGCGAGGAGTCCCCGGCGTCGCTGGTGATGTCCGAGCACCAAGGAGCGAGGAGTCCTCGATGTCGCTAGCGATGTCCGAGCACCGAGGAGCGAGGAGTCCCCAGTGTCGCTGGCGATGTCCGAGCACCAAGGAGCGTGGAGTCCTCGGCGTCGCTGGCGATGTCCGAGCACCGAGGAGCGAGGAGTCCCCGATGTTGCTGGCGATGACCGAGCACCAAGGAGCGAGGAGTCCCCGACGTCACTGGCGATGACCGAGCACCAAGGAGTGAGGAGTCCCCGGTGGCGCTGGTGATGACCGAGCACCGAGGAGCGAGGAGTCCCTGGCGTCGCTGGCGAGGTCCGAGTACCGAGGAGTCTTCGGCACAGCTAGTGATGTTCGAGCAGCGAGGAGTTCCTGGCATAGCTAGCGACGTCCGACCACCGAGGAGCGAGGAGTCCCCGACGTCGCTGGCGATGACCGAGCACCGAGGAGTCCCCGGTGTAGGTGGTGATGTCCGAGCACCAAGGAGTGAGGAGTCCCCAGCGTCGCTGGCGATGTCCGAGCACCGAGGAGTCCCCAGCGTAGCTGGCGATATCCGAGCACCGATGAGTCCCCAGCGTAGCTGGCGATGTCCGTGCGGTGAAGTGTGCCCACTTAGTCCTCGAGCATGAAGAATCCGAGCGCCGAGGAGTAACCGGCGTAGCCAGCGATGAAGCACGAGCGACGAACAGTCTGGTCAACTAGTCGGCGGTGAAGTGAGCATTGAGTAAAAGCGGCCAGCGAACAGTCTGATCAACTGGTCGGCGATGGAGTCCATGAACCAAGCGGTCCGACCAGTTGATCGGTGGAGAAGTCCGAGCACCAGGTGGTCCGATCACTTGGACGATGACCCTGCAATACAAACATGTAGAATGGGTAGTACATGATATAAAAATATATGAACTCCGAAGAAAAATCAGCAATGGCGATGAAATAGCGTAAATAGCTCGGCGATTAGTTGGTGTGAAGATTTATATAATATAAACCGCCTGAACAGTTAGTGTATAGCTGAGTCTCCAGCCCTAGCTAGCCTGTTAACCATAACGCGGAGCGCGGAGCCCGTGCACATGTAGGAGGAACAAGCGTCGCTAAGGAGCCGCTGCCGACCACCCATAATGCAGAGGGCAGACGCTCGTGCACGTGTAGGGAGGAGCCGAAGACAGGGCCATCTCTGGAGGCGTCCGAGCATCAACAGGACCGTTCGGGGGTTCAGAAAATCGTTTGGAGAGCAAACATGGAGAAAACAGTTCAGAGAAACATCATGGCGATATACGGAGATTAGAGAATATTTAGGAAAATATTAAAGCGTGACTTAGCTTTAGACAGAATGACTAGGTCAGCGGCATATGGTGCTATCGTGTCGGCGAGAGGATGGACGTCTTCAACCTGGTCGGCGAATCTGCCCCTCAAGGCATGTTGGTAAGCTGGCGGCGGCGCTGGCGAACCCGAAGGGTAGGGCCATAACCCCTAGAGTTTCCCAAGCAGCCTCCGATAGATCTAGATCGGAGGGTGGTTAGCGCTGAATTAGAGTGTCCAGAGCCGATTCGGTGATGGAGAGGCAATCGGCGAGCTTCAGACCGACCCGATCGATAGATATGATCAGATCAGTCGTTGTTGATCTGCCTCCTCTGGCAGCGAGGAAGCGGGTGGTGAATTGTTGATGAAGGCGATCTCAGAGGCGGTTTTCGAGATCGGATCTGCAGTCGTAGGTGCTGGTGTAGCCAGCGATGAATCAGTCGTCGTGGACCGACATGGATCTCCACTAGATTGACGATGAGAACGCATTATTGATTTGAGGTCCATCTGGCTCGCCATGGGATCAAGCACACACCCCTACCTGGCGCGCCAACTGTCGACAAAAGATGCTCTACAGTCCACCGAGGGGTATCCCACGATGGTAGATTTGTCGTAGAGGTGAGCGAGATCAGGAGCGAAATGGTAATACAAGTACCAAGACACAAGATTTAGACAGGTTCGACCGTCAGTATGACGTAATACCTACATCCTGTGTTGTGATGTATTGCATTGAGATGTATGGATCATTGTGTAGATGTATATATCTTGTCCGCTAGGGGACCCCTGCCTCTCCTTATATACTCTGTTGGGGGCAGGGTTACAAGGAAAGTAGCCTATTTGGTACTATACAATATCTTGCGGTGCACGCCGAGCAGCGTCGTGCACGCCTTGATCTTGTGGGCTAGGCCACCTCTGATGGTGCGGCCCATGTCTTGTCTTGTGGATACCGGGGGCTATACCCCCACAAGTGGTTTGCTATATATATATATACCCCCTAATCCTACCTCTTCTACCCACACCCTGCTGGTCATCACAAGACATAGATCAAGAGAAGCAGAAGGCAAGCTCTCGATCCCCTTCTCCTACTTGCATTGCAACGTACGTATGGCAGTGCAGCGAGAACCGGAGAGGAGAGACGTCTGTGTACTCGCTTCCACTACTGGAAAGTCAAAATTCTCTGTCAGTAGAAATGAAACCGACAAAAAAATTAACTTTATCCTGTCAGTTAGAGAAAAACGATAGGAAAATTATAAAACCAACAAAAAATGGTAAATGTCCTGTCGGTTTCTATAACTGACAGAAAAATTGTAAATACCCTATCGGTGTTTTGGTACACATAGGAGAAATTATATATTTTCTGTCGGGTACAAATTATTTATGTCGGTATTTTTCTAACACATAGGAAAATTATGAGAAAAAATCAACGCGCCAAAATTTGCCGCCAGTCCAAACATCCGGCGCCAAGCGAAAACCCAAAAGGAAGCCTCCAGCACCAAAAGGAAAAAAGGCCCACAGCTCGTACGTGACCCAGTGACTCAGGCTAATAAAAAAATAAAAAACTCCCATGAGATATACCCATGCCTGCATCGTGAGGGGGTTTGTGACCCCGTGAGGCCACGGCTCCACAGTTCGCGAGCTCACGTCTTCCCTTCTGCGCCGCCAGCTTCTCTCTCGTACACGCGCCGCCCGTACGCTGCCCCTCTCCTCACGTCGCCAGTACACCGCCCCTCTCCTCGCGCCGCCGTACGCCGCCCCTCTCCCGCGCGCGCCGCTTGGCCGCGCGTCGCTTGGCCGCGCGTCGCTAGGGTGCTCGGGTGCCAGGCCTCGCGCCGCCGTCCGCTCCAAACACCCTCATTCCGACCCAAGGCGGCGGCTCGCACCCCTACCGCTCATTTGAGGTATTATCCTCTTCTTCGGTCTCTACTACTGCTGTGTTCATGGGATCCTCAATACCGCGACCAACTCACTGAAACCCATAACCCTAATCCCCAAATCTGCCTCTGGAGGTGTTTGTGACCACGAATCTGCAGTCAGAGGAGCCTGTGATGGAGCCCTAGGTGGAGGAGAAACACTGCAAAGGAGCCAAAGTAGCCCGTAGTGAAGGAGCCGGAGCAGCCTGTTACATCGACTCAGATTTTGCTACTTCCACCTCAAAGGGTAAGCATTGTTTCTTTCTTGTTTTGCTGTAGTTAGTTGGCCTATTGAATAAGTAAAATGTACAATTTATATGATCTGCAACATGTTTGAGGTATACACAAAGTTTCAGCAATTGCACAGATAAACACATATGGAGATTTAGTATTCTCAATTCTTTGCCGTTCTCTTGAAGTCGTACTATTAATTATTCAATCAACCGTAGTGAAGCAGATTTTAATTAAATGATCAACCAACCGATGATTACCTACTTGTAAATAATGTCATGTTCCCTGTGGTACACACTTGGTTAGTTAATGTGTCAAAAAATCAGTAGAACAGTGATGTGCTTGGTTAAATTTGATATTGTGTGCTTTGATTGAGGTGCTCTATGGATCTGCTTGTTACTTTGTGTGTTTGTCCTGTTTTTTCTAAAACACTACAACATAAAAACAATGTGATGCCTACTAATTTTAATCTTTCAAATACAGCTAGTTAATATGTCACACCGCACTTGGATGTATAGTGGCTGGCAACATGGTAAAGCACCCTCTAGTGAATGGATTATTCAAACCACTCAATTCTTGGACCATGCATTTTTTCAATATGGAGATAGCTACAAATGACACCATCAAGTGTCCTTGTGCCATGTGCCAAAACTATTTCAGCATCAAAAGGAATACTATAGAGATGCACTTGTGCAAGCATGGTTTTAGGGAAGGCTATGAAACATGGATGGAGCATGGGGAGACTCATATTAGGGCATGATGAAGGTGATAGCATAGCAAATGGGGATGGTTTTTATGAGGTTGATCGAATGGATCGAATGCTAATTGATCTAGCTAGGCTGATCACATGCTTTGACATAGGTAGTAAGACCAAAGATAATGTGAAAGCTAGGCTAGATTTAGCTATGATTTGTAACCGACCTTCGTTCCATCTGGTCCAAAAGAACAATGGGAAGTGGGACAAGCCTAGAGCTCCATTATGCATTAACAAAGATGACAAGCCAATCATTCTCCAATGGTTCAAAGAATTAAAGTTTCCTGATGCATATGCAGCCAACATTAGGCGTGGTGTGGACTTGCAACATAAGAGGATTCTTGGCCTAAAAAGTCACGGCTACCACATCTTTATTGAAAGATTACTTTCTGTTGTGTTCTGTGGGTTTCTACCAGATAATGTATGGCACTCTTTGGCTGAGCTTAGTTACTTCTATCGACAATTGTGTGCCAAAGAACTTAGTAAAGATATTGCTCGCTCTTTAGAACAGAATGTTGCGGTTCTTCTTTGCAAATTAGAGAAGATATTCCCTCCTAGATTCTTCAATGTTATGCAACATCTGATCATCCATCTGCCTTATGAGGCACGATTGGGAGGGCTAGTTCTAGCCCGTTGGAGTTATCCATATGAGAGGTAAATCTAAAAAAATCTACATATCAGTTAAGGCCCATTAGTTTTTTATTTGTAATATGTTCTCTTATTTCATAGGTTTATCCAGAAAATTAAGAAGAAAGTAAGAATTAATTGATATCACTAACATCTCTCATTTGGGCCAGCCTTGCACTTCGACGAAGTTTCCCACATTCCTCAACCCCACAAGCTTCTTCAATTAATTTCCATGTCAGCCCAGAAACAGGCTCACCATCCTCTTCATCACCACCTTCAACAAGCCATCCCTGAGTTTTAGTTGCTTCGGTTCCCAAAAGAGGATCCATGTTCTGATTCTTCTTAGCCTTCATTTTTTTCGCATTCATCCTATTATTGTATTGAACAAATACAAGTTAGTTTGAGGCGCTCACATGTCAGCTTGTTCCTTTTTTGTATGATTCTGTATAAGCAAATTTAGTTTTAGTTAACAGTCTGAAATTACAAGTTATATAGATATAATTAGAGTTTATAGAAGCACAAATAGTCGGGAGGCTTACATATTCAAAACAGCTCCAAGTCCTTTCACATCCAGAAGCACTAGAAGTTAAAGAAACAATCCTTATGTCATTCTTTGTAGAGTTGGAACCTGTGTTCCATAATTTGTCCACCATGTTGCTACAAGTGAAAATACAAGGTATATCAAATTATTGCAGAATTAGTCCTTACAGCTAGGTTTTATATCAACTTAAATTACACTGAAATAAATTAGAAGGTGTAGATTCTAGCATGGAAAAATGTTGATGCAGATTCTAGCATGGAAAAAATGTTACAGCAGATTCTAGCATGAAAAAGCATGTTGCTACAAGTAAAAACAGCAAGGTATATCAATGTACTGTAGAATTACCTGGGTTGAAATCATATTGCTTGCAGCCAGCCTTTGCTACAGGTTTTCCAAAGTGACCTTGTTTCTCTCTAAACTTGCATAGCTCCTCATTGAGCACTTTGTTTTCCTTGTCATAGTCACCATGGTAAAAGGTCTCAACAACATTGAAGAATCCATCCATGATTTTCTCATTCTTGAAGATGGAATCATCATTGTAGCTGTAACATAGATTCAAAAAATAAGCAGCCTTGATGTGTTTACCATTTATTTAACAATCAATTTATAACTATTTAGTATTTACCATTGCATTCTATTATATCAGAAAGGAGCAGCAGATGCAATCTTGATGTGTGAGATACTCCATGTCCAGTTCTAAGCAGATGCAATCACCACAATTTTTTTTAATACAGCCATCTCCTTTAGCTGCACTTGTCTGAATAAAACAATTACTAAGATACTCAGCAGAAAGTGTTTCCAATTCACAATTCACAAGCTAACTAGTTATTTATCCCATTTGCACGTATCCAGACATGCCCCAAAGGCCAAAGCTAACCAGGCAGCAGGCATCTAGTCGTGAATGGCATCCAACAAAGAAGCTGACATAACTGATAGTGCAGGAAAGGCTAACTAGCACATATCTGAAAATGGTAACTAGGCTCAATTTCAATAAGTGAGCACATATCCAAAAATGGAGAAGCGCAACAAAAAAAACTCTAGGAAAGTAACTAAGCAAGCATAAACATTCAGATCTACTCATGAAGAGAGTGCAGGACTAAGGCCTATTTTTCATAGATCTGATTCCCTAAAAATAGGTAGCACTGTTCTGGAATGTGTTTACCTGCTGGCTGTTATTAGCATCTGGAAGATTACTACTACTACCTGTAGCAATCTAACTAATATTTCTCTCCATATATGTATAGGCCACTAGTTCTTCTCATGTTGGCTCGGAATCGACCAATGATGACAGTGCCACATATGGCCACGATGAAGACAATCTCAATGCCACATACAGAGCTGCATTGGAAACACTGAACCGAAACCATGCATGAAGGTGGGAGTCATCACAAACAGATAATGCCATTTTATGTTTGTAGAAGCCGTTGGTAGTTGCCACTTCTAACCTTTAGATAGTAAAGGTGCAGCAAACAAGTTGATGCCAGTTTTTGGGAAAGACAACTTTTGTGAAATTATTATTTATGTAGCTGTGGATGCAAAACCTATGGACATCTTAATTATGTAGCTGTGGATGCAAGACCTATGGACATCTTAATTTGTGGCTGTTGATGCCAACCGTGGGCATCTAATCTATATGTATGGCATGTGGATGATGACAAATTGATGCAATATATGTGTGATCTAGTTGAAAACCTTATAGAATTAGATGTCATGTTTGTGCCTATACTATTATCATGAATATCGTATGAAATTATAAATAAATGAGGTGCTTCTATGGCTTGGTTACTGTAACTATTTCCTGTCGGTACGTTATAATTATACTGTCGGGAGAGGATAACAGAAAATTGTAATTCTCCTATCGCGGTTCCGTCGACAGAAAAAACAGAATTTCCTGTCGGTAGGAGGTTATTTTTCTGTCGGTTCAACATCGATAGGAATTTTTATTTCCTGTCGGTACACACATTTTTCCTGTCGTCAGTTGTCGACAGGAACAAAATTCTAGACCTGGCGACCTAGAATTTTCCTGTCGACGCCCACCGAGAAGAAAAATATTAAACCAACAGTAAAATAACACAGCCGACAGGAAAAAGTTATTTCCCTGTCTCTTTAGTCCTGTCGGAATTTTCCTATCGTTATATCGACAGAAAAATTACTTTTGGTTTTGCTGGTCGGTTTTTTGCTTTTTTCTGTCGGTTTTTTACCGACAGGAAATTGTTAGTTTCCAGTAGTGTTCCCTTCCATGGCGGCTTCCATGATGAGTCATCGTTGCCTCGTGCTGCTGCTCTTCGTCGTCCTCCTTGCCGGCGCCGTCCGTGGCCACCCTTGGGGCGGCCTGTTCCTGCAGTTCTACGACCACTCGTGCCCCCAAGGCGAAGGAGATCGTGAGGTCCGTCGTGGCACAGGCCATCGCCAGGGAGACCAGGATGGCGGCGTCACTTGTCAGGCTGCATTTCCATGACTGCTTCGTCAAGGTAATTAAATAAACCCTGCTTCCTAGCCCTCTTCTGTAGCTTTCGTTACATGCATGCTTTGGCAACGACAGCTCTGATGCATGCTAGTTAATAGTTAGTACATAATTCACTATGCAAAGTACACAACCATAACTTTCTGTTTGTGAGGGAATCCGTGATCTTTTGCCACCTTTTTACCAACAAAGATATGATGACCTATTACCTACACATTGCGCATGCATGCCAGCACTAGTTTATGTCTTGGCGACAATATCACAATGCAGTATCATATCCCGTATCGTATGATTGATTCATCCTCCTCTTTTTTTCTTCCTTTTCTCAAAGAGAGAGAGAGAGAGAGAACTATCAATAATGCAGGTGCCTAATGAGTCGTCTACCACCATTATTGTCAAACTAAACCTTTTGCAACACTTTTCCGTCCGTGTGTGTGTGTGTGTCTGATAGGGCTGCGACGCTTCTATGCTGCTGGACAACAGCAGCAGCATCGTGAGCGAGAAAGGCTCCAACCCCAACAAGAACTCGCTGCGGGGCTTCGAGGTCGTCGACGACATCAAGGCCGCGCTGGAGGCCGCCCTGCCCAGGCATCGTCTCCTGCGCCGACATCCTCTCCCTGGCCGCGCGCGACTCCCACGGCCCTCGTCGGCGGGCCCAGCTGGGACGTGCCGCTGGGGCGGAAGGACTCGCTGGGCGCCAGCGTCCAGGGCTCCAACAACGTACATCCCGGCGCCCAACAACACGCTCCCCACGCACCATCGTCACCAACTTCAGGCGCAAGGGCCTGGGCGTCGCCGACGTCGTTGCGCTCTCCGGCGCCCACACCATCGGCATGTCCCGATGCACCACCTTCCGCCAGAGGCTGTACAACCAGACGGGCAACGGCGTGGAGGACGCCACGCTGGACGTCTCCTACGCGGCGCAGCTGAGGCGGGGGTGCCCGCGCTCCGGCGGAGACAACAACCTCTTCCCGCTCGACCTCGCCACCCCGGCCAGGTTCGACAACCTCTACTTCAAGAACATCCTGGCCGGAAGGGGCCTCCTCAGCTCCGACGAGGTGCTGCTCACCAAGAGCGCCGAGACGGCCGCGCTCGTCAGGGCCTACGCCGCCGACGTCAACCTCTTCTTCCAGCACTTTGCGCAGTCGATGGTGAAGATGGGCAACATCTCGCCGCTGACGGGGCCGCGGGGGGAGATCAGGAAGAACTGCAGGAGGATTAACGGCAACCATTACCGAGGAATTAATCGATTTTATGTACATGCTCATGATGAGTGGGCCTACACGCGCGCGCGCGTGCCATATTTTGTTTAAATAAACAAGAACGGCTTAACGCCTGATTGTTTTTTTAACAATTCAAATTATGTTCATTATCTCATGAAGTCGGAGATCAATGGAAGTTAGATTTCATAGAGATAAATGATGTCTGCTACATACTACAATAACTACACCAAATGAAACTATATGTCATGGTATGACTACATGCGTGCTTAGTGGATCTGAAGAAAAGTGCTCACGGCTTTTCTTTTGCTATGCATTTTATTCGGGCTAAACGGTCACCTATTGTTTAGCTATTTATTTAGGTTAAATGACCATTGATGGACTATGATTAAATAGGATAAACGGCTGATTAAACTGACATGGCAAGCCACTAGCTAGAAAGCATTTACACGACGTATAAATAGGCTAACACTACTAGAGAAATAGACTTTAGAACGATGTCCCAATTTGGCATCCTCGGCATTTTTTTGCCTCCGGGACTAAAGAGTTCGTAATACCAACCTGGGACTAAAGGTCCCTGCCCAATGATCGTCCGCGGGGCAAGGATCTTTAGTCCCGGCTGGTATTACCAACCGGAACTAAAGACCTTTAGTCCCGGTTGGTAATACCAGCCGGGACTAAAGCTTTTAGTCCCGGTTTGGGTGATACCCCGGGAATAAATATTAATCTTTAGTCCCAGTTTGACCACCTAACCGGGACTAATTATACCGGCCTATACACCGGCTCATTTCTTCCTCACCGAGCCCGAGCCATTCCATTCAAACTCACTGTCTCTGTTCTTCAGCTTGCTGTTGTTCTTGCTCTCTTCCCCCTCCATTGGTGTTGCTCTTCGATTTTGGAGGTAACAAACTTAATCCTCTTATGTTTTATCAGTAGCTTATCTCATTTTGCGATGTAGATGCATGTGTAACTTTATATGTTGGACTTTATTATGATTTTATATGTCATTTTTAGCTCAAAATCACATGATGATTTGCATATATGTTTGGATAAACAAAAGTTAAATTAGTTCATCAAAATCACGTCTCGCTCATCCTCGCTGGAGCACGCGCCATCCTCGTCCCCGGCGGCTTACGTGATCTTAGAATTAATTTTTCTATGAAATGAAAAACTTAAAAAATGTTAGAAAATTATAGAAAATCCGTACTAGTTGAACTTGCGGACCATGTTCAGCTCGGCGAGCATGTTCTCTGCCGAGCGGTAACGGACATCAAGGAGGAGCTTTGATTCTACGAGGGAGAGCGGGTAACGGACATCAAGGAGGAGCTTTGATTCTACGAGGGAGAGCGACAACGGTCGTGGAAGACCGTGTTCCCTTCCTCGTAGAATCGGAGCTCTTCCTCCGGTGGAGAAATGCTCGCTGAGATGATCACGTAAGCAAGGTCAACTAGTACGGATGGTTATTTATTGAAACATATTTTTGAGCTATAATTTGATGGATATTTGATAACTTCAGACCTACAAATGTCATCTACAAATGTTACTATCCTCGGCAACCTAAACACCCGCGAGCTCGCCGATATCGAGCAGGTCACTTAGAATTATTTTTTTCCATAAAATGAAATACTTAGAAATCATGCCTTTTATTTTTAGAATTAAATTTTTCATGAAATGAAAAACTTAGAAAATAGTTAGAAAATTATAGAAAATCCGTACTAGTTGAACTTGCGGACCGTGTTCATCTCGGCGAGCATGTTCTCTGCCGAGCGGTAATAGACGTCAAGGAGGAGCTTTGCACTACCGGAGACTGTGTAGTTACCGAGTGCCCCGATAATTACCGAGTGTCAGAAGTCGGGGCACTCGGAAAACAGTATTTACCGAGTGTCAACACTCGGAAAACAAAAACACCCGGTAGTAGACCGCTTTACCGAGTTCACACACTCGGTAACTTAAGACAATCGGTAAAACTACAAGTTTACCGAAGGGGCGCACTCGGTAAAAACAGACACTCGGTATTGAGGTGCCACGTCACCTAGGATAGCAACCGTGCGCCGAACGGCGTCACGGCATGACATGTTTACCGAGTGTTATGAGCGTACACTCGGCAAAAATCACGGTAACAGCTCCGCCCGTAAAGCGCCCATAGCAAATAAAAAAGACCGAAAATGTTTACCGAGTGTCACTGCACAACACTCGGTAAACACTATCTTTTACCGAGTGTATTGGCGCAACACTCGGTAAAATTCAACCAAATTTCTTGTTTTTCCCTTCATTCTTTTTCCTCTATCCACATATGATATTTAGTACTCCATTCCAAAATATGGTGTTTATTTCGATTTATTTACTATATTTCACAAAATTTTCATTCTTTATGAAAATTAGGTACGTATCGTGTAAATTTAATTGTAATAATTAAAATCGAACTCGATAAATCACGAGATTGGAAGAATTAACATTGAAGCATACATCTATGTTATAGAAAAAATTTCATAACGTTTTGGAAGTATTTTTACATTCGTCGCTGCCGAACCGGTACATCTCCCAAAGAGACGCTAAACATTCACAATGACGAGTAGGATTTCTATTAAGAGTGAAATTCAACAATATGATTTGAACTTGGAATTTTTTAGATAGTAAATAGATGACATGAAATAGTTCATGTGAAAGTTTGGTGAATTTTAGGATTAAATTGGCATTTTTTCTTTTTTGTTTTGCATGAAATAATGGATACTTTTACCGAGTGTGACCTGAAACACTCGATAAAGGTTAGCCACGGCCCACCTGTCTGCCACAGTGGGCTGCCATGCTTCTGTTTACCAAGTGCCGTAGATCTGGGCACTCGGTAAACATGTACCAGGCTTATATTTACCGAGTGCCGTAGATATGGGCACTCGATAAACATGAGTTTACCGAGTGCCGTACATCTAGGCACTCGGTAAACAGAAGCATTCAACACAGCCGTTTCTCCCTCAAATCGTGCACAGACGCACACACACACACCGCACACGCCTCCCCACTGCCGCGGCCGCCTCCTCCCCTCCACCACCGCCGCCACCGGGCGGTCCCCCACAGCCGCCACCACCGGAGAGATGGAGAGAGAGAGAGAGACGGAGAGAGAGACAGCGGCACCGGTGCACCGGACGACGATCCCCTCCGCCGACGCCGCCCCATGCTCCCTCCTTCGCTCCCGTTCCCGCGAGGTGGGGTGGGGTGGGCCCCAGCAGCAACGACGGCGGCGAGCACTCTCTCCCCTCCACCACCGCCGCCACCGGGCGGTCCCCCACAGCCGCCGCCACCGGGGGAGGGCGGTCACCCACCGCCACCGCGGGACTGCCGCCGCCGCGGCCGCCTCCTCCCCTCCAAGCTCCGGACCTGCTCATCTGCTGACTGAAGCATTGCTCTCAAACGCTCGGTAATTTCCTTGCAATCGTACAATAGATCCCTTGCTTTTGATAAAACTTGGCCCATTGCTTTGATTCTATCCGAAGCACTACAAATTAGAGAAGAGATAAATCAGTAGAGAAAGAGAAAATATTCAGTGGTTGATGGATGCTGTTATCTTGTTCAGTGCTGTTGCCCAATTGAATAGTCGCTTCACAAAACAAACTTCATGTTCAGATCCTCTGAACTGTAGGATTTCTATTTCTTGAAGGTTAATCAATGAAAGTTTCTCGATTTTCCAGTTTTATTGTTGAGCACAAACACAACCCGGTGGGCATGAAGTTTTACCCTGACAAGCAACATATTAGCATCATAAGTTTAACATATAACACCGTATGGAATAAAAGGAGAGGAACCTTAAAATTACCAGAATCCCTAAATACTTAGGCCCCATTTGAACCATTTGGATTCTGAGAATCCACATAGAAAAATTCCCAAAATCCTAGTATCTCATCAAACAGTCTTGATTTTAGAGGGATTTTCACTCATAGATATTTAAAATACTCAAATCCAATAAAACTGTTGTGATTCTTTTTATCTGGATTCTCAGA
Source organism: Miscanthus floridulus (assembly GCF_019320115.1). Taxonomy (NCBI): domain Eukaryota; kingdom Viridiplantae; phylum Streptophyta; class Magnoliopsida; order Poales; family Poaceae; genus Miscanthus; species Miscanthus floridulus. Next base: position 33,003,104 of record NC_089585.1, read on the forward strand.
ATCCGATGGGATTCAAACAACACCTTAGAGATGTGTCATCAAGACATCAACATCTGTGAAAAAATTCTTCTACTGAACACTCATCTTTTCTTGACATACATGGAGTGTGATCATGTTGTCAATAAGTTAACCGAAAAGCCTTGCGACCAAATCTTGCTAGGCATTTTGCTCCCATTTCTGAATTGAGGATCTCCAGCATGGAGTAGAGTTGTTGGAGCATGTGCTACAGCTGTGCTGTGCAATGTGCATCTGCATCCGAGCCGAGACTGCTGTGCAATGTGCATCTGCATCCGAGCACTCGGTAAAATAGAGAACAGAACCAAATTGGTTCTGATTCTGTGAATTTTGCCGAGTGTGCCATTTTTTACCGAGTGCCGAAACCCCACTCGGAAATATTTGACTACTTTTTACCGAGTGGGAACACTCGGTAAACATTATTTCCCGAAGTTTATTTGCGGAATTGTTTTAATCACGAAAATGGTTATTATTTTACCGAGTGTTAGGAGGTACACTCGGCAAACATTATTCAAAAAATTTATTTGCGGAATTGTTTTAATCACGAAATGGTAATTTATTTACCGAGTGCTGGTGGTGACACTCGGTAAAAGTCGCCGTTAACGGTCAGTTTGGAGGCTGACGACCGTCAAGTCATAATTGTTTACCGAGTGTCATTGAAGCACTCGGTAAATCCATGCTCCGAGTGCGCCGATATTAGAGACTCGGTAAAATAACTTCACCGAGTCGTTGTTTGCCGAGTCCACTTTACCGAGTGTGACACTCGGTAAAGAATTTGCCGAGTGTGTAGCACTGTTTGACGAGTGTTACTCACACTCGGTAACTGCACAGTATCCCGTAGTGTTGATTCTACGAGGGAGAGCGGCAACGGTCGTGGAAGACCGTGTTCCCTTCCTCGTAGAATCGGAGCTCTTCCTTGGCCAAGTACGGTGCCGTCCGGTGGAGAAATGCTCGCCGAGATGATCACATAAGCAAGGTCAACTAGTACGGATGGTTATTTATTGAAACATGTTTTTGAGCTATGTGATTTCTATGTCATTTTTAGCTCAAAATCACATGATGATTTACAATAGTAAAATCACTTGATAGTTTGGTATTTTACTATTATACATAGTACATATTTCATGGTTTAGTTAGATAAATAAATAATTTTAGTTTTGTTTAAATATATTATTTTAGAAAATGTGAAATTTACACTAGTTTGCAAAAATAAGTATAGAAAGTAGATGACAACTGGTACCGGATCCTCGGCCTCTCATTCGGTTGCGAAACGACTGAGGCCAGAACTCCCTCTCATTATCTGCGGCAAGTGTAAGCAGAAGATTGTGATGGAGTACCGAGTCAAGAGACAGGGACCCAACAAGGGTCGTGTTTTCTACAAGTGCCCGGATCGCGATGTAAGTTTCTTACGCATTTGATTATTATGGCTAATTGACTTGTTTTTCTTGAATATTTTTGACTAAATATTTTTTGGCTTTAATTTCAGTGGGAGGGCAATGGATGTGATGGTTGGTACTGGGAGGAAGATTATGCTACATATGTATAGAATTCGGGTGCGCTTGAGGTATTGGCTGCTGATGATGAGGCGGTGAGCCAGCAGGAGAAGCTTATTGATATTTAACAGAAGAATGATTTGTCTATTTTAGTTGCGTATGATCACGAAATAATTATGTTACTGAAGTGCATTGCAGTTTTAGTTTATTTAGTGATAGTTGGGATTGCTTACGTTGCAGCCAGACTTAGTTAATTAATCAACCGTGTGTGTGTCATCTATGTTGTGTAATAAAATACTTAATTATGTTCAAGGTTTTCATAATTTGTCGTATAATGCAGATTATGTCACACCATTGGATGTACATCTTACATATTCCGTGGTGATGACATCTTACATATTAGTTTCGAAGAATTACATCAACTATACCACTTGGATGCTCTGGACAAATCAATCATTAGCTCCTTTTATTTATAAGTGATTCTTACTTTTATTTAATAAACTCACTTCCATGCGTACGTGTATATAATTATCGTCACATGTAACTTATATTTATATACAGATTCCAGATGTCAGAGCTCCAAAGAATACAAGACACCAGTGTTGGCTTCATTGATCCTTATATCGTATTTAAAACCGATATTATTGTCAAGGAGCATTGGGTATCTGAAGCATAGACGAATATCATGAAGTTCTTCGTGAAGCAGCACGACAAGACAATAATACTTTTCCCGTACAACTTTGAGTAAGTGTTAATAATAATGTAGTCTACACATTTTATGTAATATCAATACATCTTATATGCATGTACGTGTGTGTATAAACCAATACAGGTTTCACTGGATACTCATTGTCATTGAGTTAAACTCAAGTCAGTTAGTAATCTTGGACTCATTGAGAAAATAGCGAGCACTATACCAAGATATGGTAGACATTATCCAGGGGTAATTTCGATCTCTCGCGCACAACTATTATTGAATAGACTTTGCCATAATTTATTAACGATCGTACATTATTGGTCGCACATGGTTTGGAAAGAGTTTATTTGGCAACACCGCAAGGATTGCAAGGCACCACTTAATGTAGTTGAAATACCAGTAAGTTGTACTATATATACTTCCCCACGTGTTTAATTACTATATCGTACTTCAATTTACGTGTGAGATGATGAGAATAATATTCTTCTCATACAGTGATGTTTGCGGCAGGAACCAGGTAATAACTTGTGTGGATACTACATTTGTGAATTTATCACTGCATACATAAGAAGAACTCCTGAAGATGTCCTCAGAGTACGTATATATCAATTTTTTTATTTATTTTTAAATGAATATATATATATATGTATTAATACTTTTCCTTTTATTTCAAATGCAAGACTGAATGGTTGAAACGAAGGGTCATGCAAAAAGACCATCTGAAAGCAGTTCAAGAGTCAATAGCAGGATATCTTCTAGAAAAAGTGCTAAATCCCAACGGCGAGTTCTACTTTGATCCTATAAGGAACTAATGATATAAATTAAATGTTTATTGATATCGTTATTTTCGAGAACAAGATTATGAAAGTGTTGTATATATACATATATATCTATAATATATATAGTTTCATACTTTATTCGAATATAATAATGCTCGAGATGAGAATTAGATGTAATTATATGCGTGCATGTATTTATATTAGCAGCGTAGAATATATACATAAAAACATATTATACATTAAACAAATATGTGTAACTGAATTGAAAACAAATAAACAAAAAAAGAAAAAGAAAAGGAACCTTTAGTCCCGGTTGGGGTTACCAACCGGGACTAAAGGGTGCGGCCAGGTTTGCTCGGCTGAAGGGCCTTTAGTCCTGGTTGATAACACCAACTGGGACTAAAGGTCCCTCTTTAGTCCTGGCTCGATGACCCGAGACTGAAGATTCCACCTTTAGTTCCGGGATTGTTGTCTCGGCGCGGTAATCGGGACTAAAGGGCGTTACCGCCCGGAACAACAAGTCCATTCTGTAGTAGTGTAAATGGCTATGTAGGCGAACAATGGCATTTAGATATATATGATATGTCTAGAATCTAGATACATAATAAAACTATGTATCTAAAAGAGTCAAAACGATTTATAATTTGAAACGGTACAAAACATGTTCGACTTAAATTGTCAGTTTATTGTTACTAAATTGTGTAAAAGGTTTTGCTAAGTACTTTGCCTAGGTGCTATATGAAACAATCATATTATATACATTTATTTTTGCATTGTAGAAACAAAAATGTGTAATTACATATTGTGAAGATTTTGTGAGCCACTTAGACTTTTTATGGTAGAATCCTCCCACCAAGATTTAGCAATGATACTATTTTAGCGGTAGGTGATGTGCTCGCCAACAACGATACACTTGTCGTGACTTGTCAATCTTGATATCTGTTGGCTCGATCTTTTAAAGATCCTTATAAAGATAAGGTGTTTGTATATGCATTTATAGGGGTGAGTGTATATGTGCATTTTAGAAATTATTTGTATATGTAATGTAATTATTTGAGAAAAAAATATAAAGATTTATATTACAGTATAAGGAATCCTGGATTCTACCTCTAGATCAATCTTTGCTTGGGGAGACAGGAAGGATGCAAGTAAACTTGTTTTGTGGTGTGGAACAATACTACTACAAAACAGTTTTTAGAAGTAACTTTTTTAGAAGCCGTGGTTGATAAAAAAAACACCTCTAAAATGATTCTAGAGATGAACCGTCTCTAGAGAGGCGGGTAGTGTGTTTCTAGAGGCCCCTTGAAATGCCTCCTGTCGGTGTTTCGAGTTGCCACCGACTAGTAAATTTCTAATATTGCGCATCTAGCTTATATGGTGTGCTAAGAGGACACGAGGTTTATACTGGTTCAAGCAGAATGTCCCTACGTCCAGTTCGTTGCTGCTGCTCGTGTTACTAGCACTGAAAGTTCGTAGTAGGGGTTACAAACGGTCGAGAGAGGGACATGTCCCAAGTTTCTGATGAGAGGAGCGAACGGGTGCCGAGAGCTCGGTCGCTTCCTGGCTATGTGCTTGTGTGTTCTGGTCAGTTCAGGGTTCGATGGATTCGAGTCCCAACTGATGCGATGTGTTGCGATGCCCTTTATGGGACACCCTACTTTCCCTTTTATAGGCCAAGGGAAAGCACGGGTTACAGTGGAGGGAAAAGAGGAGGATGAGAAGGAGAAGAAGTTTTCTAGGATCGTCGGGTCCTTCTTTTCCTTCACGGGGGTCCTGCCGACCCTATAGACACCAATAGGGATAGCTCCACATCGTAGCCCTATCCGTCATTGGCGCCATGCACAGGCGTCGTCTCCCGGTCATGGCGCTCCACTCCATCCTGGCGGACGTTGTGGTGAACTGACATGCCTGTCAGTGCTCGTATGAGGGTTAGACAGAACAACATCGGTACACTCGATGCTATTCCTGATGTGAATCCTCAGGTTTGGCCCATCACGGCCATAGTTTATATCGGGGCATGCCGGTCACCTCCCTGGTGTCAGAGCTTTGACCCAGGCCCATTTGCTTGGACCTAGAGTGGTTGGTGGCGGTATGGGTCTTCGTTGGGTGAGACAGATCCCTCGGCCTAGGGGTCAGTCGAGGCGGAGTCCCCCCCAGAGGCCGGGTGAGGCAGCGCCCGCCCCTAGAGGCTAGGCGAGGCAGAGCCAGCCCTCAGAGGTCAGACAAGGCAGAGCCCACGGCCTTGGTGTCAGGCAAGGTGGAGCCAGCCCTCAGAGGTTGGACAAGGCAGAGCCTGTGGCCACAGTGTCAGGCGAGGCGGAGCCAACCCTTAGAGGTTGAGCGAGGCGGAGCCCGTGGCCTTGGTGTCGAGCAAGGCAGAGCCCGCCCTCAGAGGTCGGGTGAGACGAAGCTAGCCCTTAGAGGTCAAGCGAGGTAGAGCCCGTGGCCTCGGTGTTGGGCGAGGCAGAGCTAGCCCTTAGAGGTTGGGCGAGGCGGAGCCCATGGCCTCGGTGTCGGGCGAGGTGGAGCCAACCCATAGAGGTCAGGCGAGGTGGAGCCCACGACCTCAGTGTAGGGCGAGGCAGAGGCAGCCCTTAGAGGTCAGGCGAGGCGGAGTCTGTGGCCTTGGTGTCAGGCGAGGAAGAGCCAACCCTCAGAGGTCGAGCAAGGCGAAGCCCATGGCCTTGGTGTTGGGTGAGGCGGAGCCTACCCCTAGAGGCTGGGCGAGGTAGAGCCAGCCCTTAGAGGTCGAGCAAGGCAGAGCGCAAACCCAAGGGTAGGGCGAGGCAGAGCCCGCCCTTAGAGTCTAGGCGAGACGGAGCCAACCCTTAGAGGTTGGGCGAGGCAGAGCCCATGGCCTTGGTGTCGAGCAAGGCAAATACTGCCCCTTGAGGTCGGGCGAGGTGGAGCCTACCCCCAGACATCGGGCGAGGTGGACCCCACCCTCAGAGGTTGGGTGAGGCGGAGCCCGCCCCCGAGGTCGGGCGAGGCAGAGCTTGCGCACCTAGGGTCGGTTGGAGCTATAGTCACGCTCTTGACTGCTCAGATGAATAAATGTTGATGGTTATTAGCTCTTCCTCTTCAGGTACCATAATATTAGTCCCCGACAGTAGCCTCCGAGCCTATGGAGGAGTAGAATACTCCTTCAGAGTTTTTTTCAAACAGGAGGACTCTAAAGGCCTCAACCTTCTTTTGTTGCCCACAGCATGACCTAGGGGTGGTGATTCCCTTTCCTCGAGCCCTCTCCCATAGCAGGGTCCTTATCGAGGATCGGTTCATCTTTACAATTGTCTTCCCTCAAGTGCTTTTCCAGATAAAAATAGAGGGACTGAGCCATGCCATGATTTTCCTTTAAGGACAAATTATGGCACCCGGTGAATTGTTAATGGGCTAGTCTGAGTGGGGGCCCTGGCATTCCATTCACAAGGATCTGGCTTGGGTTAGCTTGGTGACTGACCCTAGATTCTCAGCGATCAATCCATATAGTTCTTGGGTTCGTTCGACCGGTCCCAAGGGCTAAGTACCTTTCTTTAAAAAACCATGGATCGTAACCGGCCAAGACTCGAACATGGGCCGGGATGCCCGCGGTGCTCATGCACCTAGGTGCTGGCCGCTAGCGGGCCCATCCCATTCCACCTCTCACCCTAAAGGCACCTAGAGTGATTGTCGATCCTATCGATGGGCTAACCTACGAAGTCCTAGCCCTAGTTGGGTCGTAGAGGTGCTTTTAGATCTGTATTCCTCTTACTCATGATGAGTCATGGCCCATCCAGAGAGGCGAAACATCTGGCAAATTTTCTGAGGGAACGGATAGAGATTGCGTGTGCATGTCCCATGGCGGGACGTTGTGGCAAATCATGGCAGGTGCAAAGATCTAGGCGGGTGGTTGGTTTCCTCACATCCGTCACCCCTATAAAACCAAAGGGTTCGCCCTTGGATTCCATACCTTGCATCCTTGCCTCCGCATCCACAACCACCGCCGACAATCGCTCAGGTTTCTTGTCTCCACATCCCTACCGCCGTCGAGCTCGCATCCACCCACCCCCATCTCCAGTGGATATGTGGTGCCGCTCTGACATCACCTTCCAACACATGGAGGGCCTCATCCATCGTGGTCTTCTCCGTATGTAGACCGTGGCCGAGGAGTGGCTGCTGCCCAGTGAGGAGGATGTGCCATTGCCGCCCGACAGCTATGTGGTGTCATTTGCCCACTTCCATGAGCATGGGTTTGTGACCCCCACCCATAGATTTCTTCAGGGGCTGCTGCACTACTACAAGATCGAAGTGCAGCATCTCAATCCCAACAAAATCTAGCACATGGCGGCGTTCATCGCCCTATGCGAGGGGTTCCTAGGGATCAGGCCCACTTCGATTAGTGGAGGTACTTCTTTGCCATCACCCTCTAGAAGAAGAGGGAGAAGAGCAATAGGCAGGAGCTACACATGCTGATGGGGTGCGTCGGCATCCAGCTCTGGAATAATTGAGTCGGTGAGTACCCGTTGATGTGGCTATCAATGTCCAACAAGGGGTGGCACTCGTAATGGTTCTACCTCAAGAACACCGCCATCGCCCCCTCTGCTAGAGTTCATCGGGCGCCTGATCGAAGAGGCCCTAAAATCATGGAGGAAGTGGGGCATCACGAAGAAGGACAAGAAGATCTAGGACCACATCGCCACCATCCACATCCTTAAGGAGAACGGCTTGAAGGGGTCCAGTGTCATCGGGGCCTACCATGCAAGGAGGGTGATGCCGTTGATGATGCGCGTGCTCCTACTGTACGTGATGGTGCCCGAGGCATCGTTCAATGGAACGGTGCTCGCCGAGGCAGTGCTCGCCAACTCTGAGATCACGCAATGCATCAAGGAGGCAATGGAGCTCTCATGGGATGATGCGGGTGCCCCCTTGATTTCATCTACCTAGTGCTAGGACATCCTCTGATGCGAATAGAACCAGGCAACGTTGTCTTTGTAAGTTTACCTTTCTCATGCCTTCTCTTCAATAGATTTCCTGACCTCTTGATACTAACTTTGAGAGAGGCTGTATCAGCCGAGGGATCTCATCTTCATGGATCACCTAGCACCATTGCTGAGGGATTCGTTCATGAGGGTGATGAATCGCACTAAGGGCAAGCAGCTGAGGAAGGCGAAGGAGGACAAGAAGAGAAAGAGGCAGCAGAAGTTGTAGGTGTGGGAATAGGGGGAGGACACCGACAACGACAATGATGATGACGATGGTGACAACGACGAGGTAGCCAACGATGTCGAGTGGGACATCCTAGAGAATGAGGATGCTCTGACAGGTATTAGTTCATCCTTGCAGGAGTCAAGACTCTTCATGTTCCACAGAGGGGACGGTACATCCGGGGAGCCAGCGGAGGTAGGACGTACCGTCGGCCTCCCTTAGGAGTCAATGGGGGTGGGCGGCTCTACTGCCATGCCTAAGATGTAGGCGGAGGAGGGCAGCTCTATCATCGTGCCCCTAGGAGTCAAGGGGAGTGAGCCCCTCTGCCCAAGAGCAGGGAGCGGGCTCAAAATAGCCTCGCCCCAATGAGGCGGAGTAGAGGTAGAGGTCGGGGGGGGGGTCACCCCCCAAATGTATCTGCCACCCGACGACGCGAAGGTAAGTTATCAGCTCCTTCATTTTTCCCTATTTTGGTCAGATTTCATTGTGACTTATGTTTTTGGTCCCTTGCAGCGTTAGCAGGCCACGGAATCCTTTGGTGCTGGCACCAAAGTAAAACATCGCCCTTCAGGCAAAGAGGCAGCCATCGGCTGGCGCCACGCCCATTTTGAGCGGGAGTGGCTCTAGTGCGACTACGTCTCCGGTCGGATAGGCGCTGCCCATGGTGACGCCGGTGCCCTCGGTAGGACGACCAGACACAAGGGCTCAAGGGGCACCTTTGGAGGTCATAGAGCAGCCGGTGATGGCGGCGATACCACTACCGATGATAGGGCGGATGGGGCTACCGACCACGCTCATGGCATCGATTGTGATGGGCGCGACGTAGCTGGTTGGGGCCCCGCCTACGTAGGTGGAGGTGGCAGTGGCTGTGATAGGCGGGCCATAGCTAGACACAACCGTGGCAGCACCTAAGGCACCGACGCGACCCACGCCATTGGTGGCCCAAGCGATGGTGCCTGGCGTGGGCTGGATTGAGGGGGATGCGACCGAGGGGTCCCTAGATGTCATGGTGCTAGGATAGGGGTTGGGGTCTATACCATTGACCCCTTCCATCACTGGAGGAAGTGTTCCAGCGGGGATGTCATGGCGAGAAGGATCAGTGGCGCTTGGAGCTGGCAGGGAGCCGTCCCTAGTGCTGACGTCGGTAGGCAGTGACTCGCCCGTGTGTGGTGAGCCCCTGCTTTGGTGGACGAATCCACAGGATCTACCATCGACGCTCTTCACCCTCGATGATGATGTCGAGAGCAGGGAGCAGGAGAGCCTCGATGTGGGGATCACGTCTGTGCTGGAAGCCCTAGACCATGCTAGGGGTGCCTTGCGCAACATTGTCATTCTCTCTGGCTATGTATTTGCTTGATCTTGCCTCTTGCCCTTTTCTTTCTCTATATATTTTTTGTATCCTGACCATCAGTCTCCCTTCAGTCCCTCATCGCTTACAGCTAGGGGAAGTCTCGGTTCCTTCATGAATAGAAGGAAACCTGGGACCGCCTCGTCGAGGAGGCATGGCTACATAGGTAGGTGACCGCTCAGCTTGTTGTCGCCCTAGTAGAGGGTGGCCAAGGTGACTCCCCTCACTGAGGAAGCAAACAATCTTCGGTCATGGGTGGCTGAGGCCTGTCAGGGATGCTGACAAGGCTGAGAAGGCATTTGAGGCCCTATCGGGACGGTCATAGAGGGACGAGGAGGAGGCCACCCGGGTTAGGAAGGAGCGGGATGAGCTATTCCAAAACGGACATCGAGACCCGCTAGGGGATCCTCGAATCTTCTGGATGAGGTTGAGAAGGAAAGGGAGCTGAAGCTAGGGGCCAAAAAGAAGCTCATGACCCTAGAGAATAGGGCAAGCCTGGATGCCATGACAATCGCTCGGCTATGCAAGGAGCAGGATGAGCTGCTCCAAACCGCAGAGAGGCTTCACTTAGAACATGGCACGGCTCACGAGGAGCGTGACTAGGCCTTCTGAGAGTGTGACTAGGCCTACCTAGAGCGCAATGATGCATAGCAGAAGGTCGGCTCCCTTCCAGACCAAGCTTGGAAACGTGATAGTCCAGAAGCTGGAGGCCAAAAGCGTTTCTATCGGGCTAGCCATGGACCTCACCAAGGCGAGGAGTAATCTTCAGGCAGAGAGCTGATGAGCTCGGTATCCTAAGTGCTGCCCTCGGAGTGGTCTACGACAACCTTGAGGTGGTGCAGTTGGAGGGGACCAGTTCGCTCAGTGGCCTATGCCATCGAGATCATGGCACAGGTGCGCCAGCTCGAGAGGAACACCCGTCGCGCTGGGTGTTGGGTCAAGATGGTGGACTAAAGGGGGGTGAATAGTCCTTTCTAAAATTAATCATGCCAGCTAACCGAAATAAGTGTAGAATTAGAACTATTGGTCTAGCTAAGACTACACCCCTCTACCTATGTTCTCTAGCACCTTGGATAGATCCTAAGTAAGTAACAAAGGTACCGGGCTAGCTAGAGCTCACCTAACCAATTCTAGAAGTAAGGTCACACAAACCTATGCCACTGGTACTTTAAGCAATGAGGGAGCTCCTACACATGCTAGTAAGCAAAAACACAATACCGCCTAAGGTCGGTAGCAATGCTCAATAACAATACAACCAATGCCAAATTAGAGAGCGCAAGTACTTAGGTACACAAACTAAGCAATATGACTAACAAGGTTACACAAACCAAATTAGCCAAGCAAGGGAGCTACTTCTATGCTATACAAGCAAGAAGGTAACTAGTGAGCTACACAAGCTAACTAATTACAAGAGCAACTACACAAGCACAATGTATATGAAAGTAACCATAAGCTTGTGTAAGGGGATTGCAAACCAACGGGAATAACAATGTTGACACAATGATTTTCTCCTGAGGTTCAGGTGCTTGCCAACATGCTACGTCCCTGTTGTGTCGACTGCTCACTTGGTGGTGCGGTGGCTAATTGGCATCACCCGCCAAGCGCGCATGTCGGGCACTGCAAGAACCTACCTCAAAAGTGAGGACAACTCAATGACACGCTCAACTAGAGTTGCTCTTCATAGCTTCCAGTGGGGCGAGCACAATGCCCCTCACAAAGCTCTTCTCTAGAGCACCGCACAAGCTTCTTGCGAGCTTCAACGGAGACCACCACCAAGCCATCTAGGAGGTGGCAACCTCCAAGAGTAACAAGCACCACCAGATTGCAAGACGACCAACTGGTGCCACTCGATGTAACCTTATGATGCAATCGCACTAGAATCGCTCACTCACTCGATCAGATGAACACTATCAAGCTCAAGTGAGTTAGAGGGCTCCCAAGCACTACCACATAAGCCACCAAGGCTCTAGTGTGCTCAGCAAGTAGCCCAAGGCCGAGACCCCTTCTATTTATAGCCCCCACGAAAATAAAGCCATTGTACCGCTTCACTAGGCGCAGCTCAGGGTGATCGGAACGCTTCGGTCAGATCGACCAGGAGGCACCCTACCAGCGTTCGGTCAATGGATGCATGCCACGTGTCACCTCTAGTTCAATCAGAGTCGCTTGATCTCAATGGTCAGCTGCCACACGCCAATGGTCAAGTGATGAGTGGACGCAGCACAGTGCTAAGATCGGACGCACCTCTGCCGAGTCTAGTCGCTTCTAGAGAGGTCCCATTCATGACTGGACATGTCCATTGCTTCACGACCGAACATAGACTAGCTAGAGTCTAGACGTTTCTAGAGAGCTCCCTGAGCCTCTATTTTGTGACAGGACACGTCCGCTCCTACACTGACCGGAAGCAGTACCTGAGTCTGATCATTCTCCGAATGCCATGCATCACTGTTGTTCCTCATGACACCACATCAGTGTACATCAGTACTGACCAGACATAGACCCTGAGCATCCGATCGTGCCGATCCTATCAAGTCCAGCATCCAGTCACTCATAATGACCTCCTTTCTCTTTTGTTTCTTCACCGAGTTGATCCGTTTCAACTCCAACTCCTTCTCCTTTGCAAATGTGCCAACACCACCAAGTGTTCAACACCTTGTGCACATGTGTTAGCTTTTCACAAACATTTTCCAAAGGATTAGCCACTCAACTTGCCATGCCACTCGATCCTAGTGACGATGCAAAGTTAGATCACTCGAGTGGCACTAGATGACCGATATGCAAACAAGTTTGCCCCTCTTGATAGTACGGCCATCTATCCTAAACCTGGTCATAAACTTCTCTACTCACCTATGACCGGTGAAATGAAAAGCCCTAGGTTATACCTTTGCCTTGTGCATTCCATTCCATCTCCTCCATTTTTGATGCAACACATGCACCAACCAATTACCAAATGATATGATCCACTTCATATCATCATGTGACCATATTGGATCATCGATCTTGACTTCACTTGCTTTTCACCATGGCCTTCGTCCATCGGTGCCAAGTCTTGCTCAAGCTTCACCGTCACATGGTCCATCACTCCAAAGCCTCTGACTTGCCCTTCACACTTGCAACCAGGTCCATCAAGCCAAGTCATGTCTTGATCTTCTCCACCTTGATCACATGACTCAATGTCATGTCTCATGTGCAATGAGCTCCTTCATCATCACATGTGTGAGCTTTGCAACATTTTTGAGCCATTTTCACCTTCATGGCATATGTTGCTCACACACATGTACATGTGGACTAATCACCTATGTATCTCACATAAACACAATTAGTCCACCTAGGTTGTCACTCAATTACCAAAACCACACAAGGACCTTTCAATCTCCCCCTTTTTAGTAATTGATGACAACTCTACAAAGATATGGAAATTAAGCTCTTTTGGATTCATGTTGCCCAAGCAATTTTACCATGTGTAAATGATTTTGGATAAGTACCACAAACCCAAAATGTTAGTATTATCTCCCCCTACATATGTGCTAGAGTGTTTGGTTTGAAGCTCACACATATGCATAGATTAAAATTGTGGGAGTGTAATTACTACCAAATGATGCTAAGGTGTATAGAATAAACCTTTGAAGTGTGATACCAATCAGAGTTGCACCTTTAAGTTCATCCTTAGCACCATGAGTAGATAGACAACAAAAAATACTAGAAACCCTGTGAGATCAACATTATAATCAAGTTTCTAGTACCACGTGTAAAAAGTACAAGTCTAGCTACCATCCTATGCATGCTAGTTATCAAATCAATCAAGTTCTACAACTAGCATATACCACACAAGCTTGCATATCAAATTTTAAAAAATTTATGCAATGCAAGCAAGCACATGACTATGCACATATCAAATGCAACCAATCAAAGTTCATGAGCTTGCTCCCCCTACTTGTGTGCTTCTCTTGTTCAAGAATTTTGATCCACCTCTTTTCTTCAATGTTGCTCCCTCTTTGTCCATGTCCATGTCCAACCTCTACTTCTTTATCTCAATCTCTTTGATCCATCTCTTTTCAAATGTTGTCCATGTCCAACCGCTACTTCTTTACCTTTGTTGGTGTTTCGAGTAAACACCAACGAGTAAATTTGTATTATTACGCTGTTGGGCCCGGATGGTGTGCTAAAAGATACAAGGTTTATACTAGTTTGGGCAGAATATCCCTACGTCCAGTTTGTTGCTACCAGTCATGTTATTAGCACTAAAAGGTTCGTAGTAGGGGTTACAAACGCGCAAGAGAGGGACAGGTCCCAAGTCTCTGATGGAAAGGTTGAAAGGATGCTAAGAGCTTGGTTGCTGCTCAGCTGTATGTTATGTGATGCGTGGTGTGTTGAATCGATCTAGTCTCTTTAGTGGGGTGCCCTGCCTTCCCTTTTATAGATGAAGGGGAAGCAGGGATTATAGATGGGAGAAAGAAGAAAAACTAGAGGCAAAAAAGCTCCTTCAAAGGTGCTGGGTCTTCCTTTTCCTCTGAGCAAGCCCTACTGACATGGTAGATGGTGCCAGGGATAGCTCCATGCTCAACATCTGTCTGCTGATGATGTCATGCTCTGGCTTGATCAACAAGTGGTCACGTCCCATCCCACCTCATGCGGGCGGCGCGATAGACCAGGGTGTTGATCCATGACCCTATGGGGAGCGGACGATGCAGTGACCATATGTCTGTCACTATAGAGGATGTGAGTCTTCTTCTAGACTATAGTGGTTGTTGCATTCTTCCATGAGGATCCATGCCCGAGGGTAAATGGCGGCGCCCACAACACTATAAGACAAATGTTGGTGCCCACAACACTATTCGGGCTCTGACATGTCCAGAATGACTTTAAAGCGCCCGTCTTGTCGTATCCTGATGGTACTTTCCTATAGGTGTGTAGGGTATGGTCCTCGGTATTATGGTTGACTTTGAGTGTCCTGCCTTATCTGCAGTGCCTACTTATGAAGGAGCGGTGCGTAGACATCGGGTGAGGCAGAGCCAGTTCCCAAATATCGAGCGAGGCGGAGCCAGCCCTCGGATGTCAGGTGAGACGGAGTATGCCCTCAGACGTCGAGCTGAGGCGGAGCCAGCCCTGGGGGTCGGGCGAGATGGAACTAGCCCCCGAATGTCAGGGCGAGACGAAGCCTGCCCTCGGACGTCAGGCGAGACAGAGCCAGCCCCTGGATGTTGGGCGACATGAAGTCTACCCTTAGATGTCGGGCGAGATGAAGCCAGTCCCCATGGGTCAGGCAAGGTAGAGCTAGCCCCTAGATGTTGGGCAAGACAAAGCCTACCCTCGAACGTTGGGTCAAGCCAGCCCCCGGACGTCAGGCGAGGTGGATTCTGCCCTCAGACGTCAGGCAACGTGGAGTTCACCCTCAGACATCGAGCAAGGCGAAGCCAGCCCCCGCACATCAGGCGAGGCGGAGTCAGCTTGGGGCAGGGCCCATGGTCTCGATGGATGGACGAGGAGTGACCTGATAAGTGGTGTAGCAGCGCTCTTGATTGTGCGGATGAGTCAGTGTTCGACGGTTGTTAGCTCCTCCTCTTTGGGTACCCTAATATTGGTCCCCGATAGTAGCACCCGAGCCCCTAGGCGATTCGAGCAGAATTGACTGGGGGGTTTTGACTTGCCAGTGGGTGCACATGAGCACACTCGGTGGGTGTAGCCCCTGAGCCTACGTAGGAGTAGGATACTCCTTCAGAGGGTTTTCTGAAAGAGAGGATTCTGAGAGCCTTGGCCCTCCATTGTTGCCCACGGCATGCCCTAAAGATGCAATTTCTTCTTCATTGAGGTCGGACCCTTCACGGGTTGGTCATGAGATTTGGTGGATGTTTAGTCGGATAGCTCAATTGGGATCCTAACATCTCGTTCATGGGGATTTGGTCAAAGTCAGCCCGACTAAGACTCGATCGTGGGCTGAGACTCCCATGAAGCTTGTGTGCCTGAGTTTTGGCCTATCGTGGGCCAATCCTTTGTCATAAGGGTGCCTTGGGATGGCCATCAAAACCATTGATGGGCCAGCCCTCAAACTCTTGGGCCCAGCTAGGCTGGAGGAATGCTTTTTCACCTATATCCTTTTACTGCTAAAGAGTCCTGGTCTACCCTGAGGAGGCAAAACATCCGACACGACTTTGGAGGGAAAGGATAGGGATTGGGGGCGCATATCCTGCGTGGTGATGTGGTGGTGAATCATGGTAGGCATGGAGATCTAGGTGAACGGTTACCTTCCTCGCATCCGTCACCCCTATAAAACCAAAGGGTTTGCCCCTAGGGTTTCATACATTACCTCCTTGCCTTTGCATCTATAACCTTCCGCCACCAATCGCCTAAGCCTCCCGCATCCACGTTTTAGCCGTCATCAAATTTGCATCCACCACTCCAATCCTCCAATGAAGCTATGGTGCCACTTCGATATCACCCTCCAGCAGCCTGGAGGGCCTCGTTCGCCATGGTCTCCTTTAGCGCATGGACCACCACCGAGGAGTGGCGTCTATCCGGTGATGAGGGCACACCAGTCGCCGCCCGATGGCTACGTTGTGTCCTTCACTCACTTCCACGAGTGGGGATTCACCACCCCCACCCACAAGTTTCTTTGGGCATTGCTGCACTACTACAAGGTAGAGCTATAGCATCTTAATCCTAATGACATCCAGCACTATTACGGCGTTTGTCGCTATGTGTGAGGGGTTCCTGGGGATTAGTCCCCACTTTGACCTATGGTGGTACTTCTTCGCCGTCACCCTCCTAAAGAAGCAGGAGAAGAAGCGGGAGCTGAGCATGCCAATGGGATGTGTCGGCATTCAGCTTTGCAATAACTGCATCAACAAGTATTTGTCGATGCAGTTTGTCAACCTCCAACAAGGGGTGGCATTTGCATTGGTTCTATGTCAAGAACGACATAGCCACCCCCTTGCCAGAGTTCATCGGGTGCCTCATCGAAGAGGTCTTAGAATCGTGGAGGAGGTGGTGATTCCCAGAGAAAGACAAGAAGAAAATCTAGGTCCACCTCGCCACTGTTCGAATTCTAAAGGAGAGGGGCATGAAGGGGTCAGGGGATCATCGGCGCCTACCACACACGGAGGGTGGCGCCGCTGATTAGGCGCATGCTTCCCCTACACATGATGGTGCCAGGGGTGTCACTCGATGGGACAGCGCTAACCGAGGGAGCACTCTCCCCCTCCAAAGTGGCGCAGCGCATCAAGGAGGCGATGGAGCCTACACAGGACGACGTCGGCGCTGTCCTTGATTTTGTATATCCAGTGTCGGGGCATCCCCCAATGCGGCCAAAACAGGGGTACATTGTCTTTGTAAGTTTTCTTCCCTCATGCCTCCTTTTTAATTGAACTCCCAACCTCTTGATGCTGATATTGAGATAGGGGGACCAGTCGAAGAAACTCATCTTTATGGACCATCTGGCTCCGCTGTTGAAGGACCTGGCCATGACGGCGGCCAACCGCGCTATGGCCGAGCGGCAGTGGAAGGCGAAGGAGGACGAGAGGATGAAGAAGCAGTAGATGTTGCATGCATGGGAGTGTGGGGAGGAGACCGATAGTGACAATGATGACGACGAGGAAGAAGAAGATGAGGTAGTAGCTGACACCGAGTGGGATGACCTAGAGAGCGAGGATACGCTAATAGGTATCCACTCGTCCATATAGGGACCCTTCTTCTTCCACACAAGGGAAGGTGCGGCCGTGAGGCCAGAGGAGGCGAAGGCGGGCCAAACCATCGGCTCATCCTTAGAACAAGTAGGGGCCGATGGATCTACCACTGTGCCCAAGGTGTCAGCAGAGGGGAGTGGCCCCACCACTGTGCCTCAAGAGTCAGTGAGGGTGGGCGGGTCTACCACCATGCCTGAGGTGCTAGCGGGGACGGGCAGATCTACCGCCATGCTCGAGGTGCCGAGGGAGGGGGATGGCTCTGCCGCCATGCCGCTGAGTGCAAGGGAGGCGAGCCCCTTGGCCCGAGAGCAGGGGGCAGGCACCAAATGGCCCTATCATG
This sequence comes from Miscanthus floridulus, assembly GCF_019320115.1. Classification (NCBI taxonomy): domain Eukaryota; kingdom Viridiplantae; phylum Streptophyta; class Magnoliopsida; order Poales; family Poaceae; genus Miscanthus; species Miscanthus floridulus. The sequence continues at coordinate 33,020,633 of NC_089585.1, forward strand.
AGGAGGCAGAGCAAGGACCTAGAGGTTCATCCCCCAAACGTATCCTGCGCCAAACAGCACCGATGTAAGTCATTGACTTCTCTGGTTTTCTCTGTTTTTCTCTATTTTCAGCATGACTCACACCTTTTGTTTCTTGTAGTGTCCTGAGATGGGGCCACTCTTTGGCACTGGCGCCTAAGAAGGGTGTTGCCATTCAGGCGTGGTGGCGGCCATCGCTCAACGTCACTCTTATTTCAGGCGGGGACGGAGCCGGCGTCACAGCCTCTCCGGCACACAGGCCATTACATCAATTTGACAATATCTTAGTGGCTCTAGCCATATTGTCATACTCACGACATGCAAGCCATGAATTAATTACATACATGCATCACATACACATATGGGCTATACCAGTCACAAATTCCTGCAAAACAGAGTTAACCGATTCCTGAAAGGATCAAGATGCCTAAGAGGGGGGTGAATTGGGCTAATTCTAAATTTTCTTGCAATAATCAAATCCTATGGATAGCCCAATTAACCCCTTGTGCCTAGAAAAGTGTTTCTATCAAACTAATGCACAAAGGACTTACAACCTATGTTCCAAACTTACTCTAGCATGGCAATTCTATGAATGTAAAGACAAGTATTGAATTGCTCAAAGTAAATGCTCAAAGTAAATCGAGAGAGAGAGAGAGGAACACGGCGATGTTTTGCCGAGGTATCGGAGAGTCATCACTCCCCACTAGTCCTCATTGGAGCATCTGCGCAAGGGTGTAGCTCCTCCTTGATCCACGTGAGGATCAAGTGCTCTCTATGGGTTGATTCTTCGACACTCCGTCGTGGCGAATCACCCAAAGCCGCTCACAACTTGGGTTGGGTCACCCACAAGCTCTGCCGGGTGATCACCAAGCTCCCAACCACCACTAAGCCGTCTAGGTGATGGCGATCACCAAGAGTAACAAGCACGAACTCTTACTTGACCACTCGAAGCCTAATGAGAAGATGGATGCACCCATGGCCGGCTATGGCTCACATCTTTGGCCATTTTCATTGACATAGCAACCTTGTGAGCCTAGCCAAAGTCCTCCCACTCATCTCCATCATTGATTCATCATCATAGTGAGATTGGGAGTGAATCCAAGTGCATTGCTTGAGTGATTGCATCTAGAGGCACTTGGTGTTCATGTTTCGCTATGGGTTTCACTTGTTACTCTTGGTGGTTGCCGCCACCTAGACGGCTTGGAGCAGCGAGGATCGTTGAGTGGAGGGTGATGATTGTCTCCGGCTCTGATCGTGGTGATTATGAGGGGTTCTTGACCTTTCCCTGGTGGAGCGCCAAAAGGTACCAGTAGGCATTGCGAATTTTCTAATATGAAAAGTCATCTCCCTCAAAGATAGGAGGAGGTCCATCCCCGTGAGACATCTTACTCTAAGTGGTTAGGCTTAAAAACGTGAGCACGAGGCTCTGATACCAATTGAAAGGATCAAGATGCCCAAGAGGGGGGTGAATTGGGCTAATTCTAAATTTTCTTGCAATAATCAAATCCTACGGATAGCCTAAATAACCCCTTGTGCCTAGAAAAGTGTTTCTATCAAACTAATGCACAAAGGACTTACAACCTATGTTCCAAACTTACTCTAGCATGGCAATTCTATGAATGTAAAGACAAGTATTGAATTGCTCAAAGTAAATGCTCAAAGTAAATCGAGAGAGAGAGGAACGCGGCGATGTTTTGCCGAGGTATCGGAGAGTCATCACTCCCCACTAGTCCTCATTGGAGCATCCACGCAAGGGTGTAGCTCCCCCTTGATCCACATGAGGATCAAGTGCTCTCTATGGGTTGATTCTTCGACACTCCGTCATGGCGAATCACCCAAAGCCGCTCACAACTTGGGTTGGGTCACCCACAAGCTCCGTCGGGTGATCACCAAGCTCCCAACCACCACCAAGCCGTCTAGGTGATGGCGATCACCAAGAGTAACAAGCACAAACTCTCACTTGACCACTCGAAGCCTAATGAGAAGATGGATGCACCCATGGCCGGCTATGGCTCACATCTTTGGCCATTTTCATTGACATAGCAACCTTGTGAGCCTAGCCAAAGTCCTCCCACTCATCTCCATCATTGATTCATCATCATAGTGAGATTGGGAGTGAATCCAAGTGCATTGCTTGAGTGATTGCATCTAGAGGCACTTGGTGTTCGTGTTTCGCTATGGGTTTCACTTGTTACTCTTGGTGGTTGCCGCCACCTAGATGGCTTGGAGCAGCGAGGATCATTGAGCGGAGGGTGATGATTGTCTCCGGCTCCGATCGTGGTGATTATGAGGGGTTCTTGACCTTTCCCTGGTGGAGCGCCAAAAGGTACCAGTAGGCATTGCGAATTTTCTAATATGAAAAGTCATCTCCCTCAAAGATAGGAGGAGGTCCATCCTCGTGAGACATCTTACTCTAAGTGGTTAGGCTTAAAAATGTGAGCACGAGGCTCTGATACCAATTGAAAGGATCAAGATGCCCAAGAGGGGGGTGAATTGGGCTAATTCTAAATTTTCTTGCAATAATCAAATCCTACGGATAGCCTAAATAACCCCTTGTGCCTAGAAAAGTGTTTCTATCAAACTAATGCACAAAGGACTTACAACCTATGTTCCAAACTTACTCTAGCATGGCAATTCTATGAATGTAAAGACAAGTATTGAATTGCTCAAAGTAAATGCTCAAAGTAAATCGAGAGAGAGGAATGCGGCGATGTTTTGCCGAGGTATCGGAGAGTCGCCACTCCCCACTAGTCCTCATTGGAGCACCCGCGCAAGGGTGTAGCTCCCCCTTGATCCACACAAGGATCAAGTGCTCTCTATGGGTTGATTCTTCGACACTCCGTCATGGCGAATCACCCAAAGCCGCTCACAACTTGGGTTGGGTCACCCACAAGCTCCGCCAGGTGATCACCAAGCTCCCAACCACCACCAAGCTGTCTAGGTGATGGCGATCACCAAGAGTAACAAGCACGAACTCTCACTTGACCACTCGAAGCCTAATGAGAAGATGGATGCACCCATGGCCGGCTATGGCTCACATCTTTGGCCATTTTCATTGACATAGCAACCTTGTGAGCCTAGCCAAAGTCCTCCCACTCATCTCCATCATTGATTCATCATCATAGTGAGATTGGGAGTGAATCCAAGTGCATTGCTTGAGTGATTGCATCTAGAGGCACTTGGTGTTCATGTTTCGCTATGGGTTTCACTTGTTACTCTTGGTGGTTGCCGCCACCTAGACGGCTTGGAGCAGCGAGGATCGTTGAGTGGAGGGTGATGATTGTCTCCGGCTCTGATCGTGGTGATTATGAGGGGTTCTTGACCTTTCCCTGGTGGAGCGCCAAAAGGTACCAGTAGGCATTGCGAATTTTCTAATATGAAAAGTCATCTCCCTCAAAGATAGGAGGAGGTCCATCCCCGTGAGACATCTTACTCTAAGTGGTTAGGCTTAAAAACGTGAGCACGAGGCTCTGATACCAATTGAAAGGATCAAGATGCCCAAGAGGGGGGTGAATTGGGCTAATTCTAAATTTTCTTGCAATAATCAAATCCTACGGATAGCCTAAATAACCCCTTGTGCCTAGAAAAGTGTTTCTATCAAACTAATGCACAAAGGACTTACAACCTATGTTCCAAACTTACTCTAGCATGGCAATTCTATGAATGTAAAGACAAGTATTGAATTGCTCAAAGTAAATGCTCAAAGTAAATCGAGAGAGAGAGGAACGCGGCGATGTTTTGCCGAGGTATCGGAGAGTCATCACTCCCCACTAGTCCTCATTGGAGCATCCGCGCAAGGGTGTAGCTCCCCCTTGATCCACATGAGGATCAAGTGCTCTCTATGGGTTGATTCTTCGACACTCCGTCATGGCGAATCACCCAAAGCCGCTCACAACTTGGGTTGGGTCACCCACAAGCTCCGCCGGGTGATCACCAAGCTCCCAACCACCACCAAGCCGTCTAGGTGATGGCGATCACCAAGAGTAACAAGCACAAACTCTCACTTGACCACTCGAAGCCTAATGAGAAGATGGATGCACCCATGGCCGGCTATGGCTCACATCTTTGGCCATTTTCATTGACATAGCAACCTTGTGAGCCTAGCCAAAGTCCTCCCACTCATCTCCATCATTGATTCATCATCATAGTGAGATTGGGAGTGAATCCAAGTGCATTGCTTGAGTGATTGCATCTAGAGGCACTTGGTGTTCGTGTTTCGCTATGGGTTTCACTTGTTACTCTTGGTGGTTGCCGCCACCTAGACGGCTTGGAGCAGCGAGGATCATTGAGCGGAGGGTGATGATTGTCTCCGGCTCCGATCGTGGTGATTATGAGGGGTTCTTGACCTTTCCCTGGTGGAGCGCCAAAAGGTACCAGTAGGCATTGCGAATTTTCTAATATGAAAAGTCATCTCCCTCAAAGATAGGAGGAGGTCCATCCTCGTGAGACATCTTACTCTAAGTGGTTAGGCTTAAAAACATGAGCACGAGGCTCTAATACCAATTGAAAGGATCAAGATGCCCAAGAGGGGGGTGAATTGGGCTAATTCTAAATTTTCTTGCAATAATCAAATCCTACGGATAGCCTAAATAACCCCTTGTGCCTAGAAAAGTGTTTCTATCAAACTAATGCACAAAGGACTTACAACCTATGTTCCAAACTTACTCTAGCATGGCAATTCTATGAATGTAAAGACAAGTATTGAATTGCTCAAAGTAAATGCTCAAAGTAAATCGAGAGAGAGGAATGCGGCGATGTTTTGCCGAGGTATCGGAGAGTCGCCACTCCCCACTAGTCCTCATTGGAGCACCCGCGCAAGGGTGTAGCTCCCCCTTGATCCACACGAGGATCAAGTGCTCTCTATGGGTTGATTCTTCGACACTCCGTCATGGCGAATCACCCAAAGCCGCTCACAACTTGGGTTGGGTCACCCACAAGCTCCGCCAGGTGATCACCAAGCTCCCAACCACCACCAAGTTGTCTAGGTGATGGCGATCACCAAGAGTAACAAGCACGAACTCTCACTTGACCACTCGAAGCCTAATGAGAAGATGGATGCACACTTGACTACTCTTGATTTACTAATGAGGTTACTCTCTTGGATTCTCAAATCTCAATCACCTCACTAGGACCTTGCTCTTCTTGGCACTCACAAACATGTTTCTCAGCTGTTGGAATGAGCAAAAGTGACTCCACACACAAGTGGAGCTTCTATTTATAAGGCAGCCAGAAAAATGAACCGTTATGAGCTTCTACGGGGTGACCGGACGCTCCGGTCGTGTTGACCGGACGCTCCGGTCAGTTCAACCCACGAACTAGTAAAAAAGAGTTGACCAGATGCTGGCAGGGTCTGGTCAGCACTGACCGAACGCATTCGGTCACATGAAACCCTTACTAGACCCTTACTGGACTCGACCGGACGCTGAACCCTCAGGGTCTGGTCAGTTCTGACCGGATGCGTCCGGTCGTAGATTCCCTTCTCTGGAACCTTACTGGAGTCAACCAGACACTGCCTTTCAGTGTCCGGTCACATGACCCCTTCAGCGTCTGGTTGCACCGAACACAGACAGCTGATCAAATGAACTGACTGGACCCTGCGGCCAGCGTTCGGTCGCACCGGGGCTAGCATCTGGTCAACATTTGATCCTCCATTCACTTCCAACTTTCGATCATATGTGAATGAAGTTTGCTCCAAAGGATCTTAGGCATTCATAGGAGCTACCTAGAGCTAGTTTTAACAAGTGTGCACCACACCTAACTCACTAGACTCAACTAGGTCAAGCTACCCGTCCATACCCCCCTTAATAGTACAGCCAAAGGAAAAACAAAGTCCTAAACTACTCTAAGTGTCTCTCCAACTCCAATCAACACTTAGAACTAGTCATCCTTAACCTTGTCGTCCATCCTTTGAAAACCGAAATGATTTCCATCGTAGGGGCATGACAACTTTGATTGCCCAATCGATCTCCATTACCATGACCTAACTTAATTGCCTCTGCAAAACACACGTTAGTCATAGTAATCTTGTATTGTCATTAATCACCGAAACCCAACTAGGAGACTAGATGCTTTCAATCTCTCCCTTTTTGGTGATTGATGACAATACCACCTCGGGTATGTGAAAGAGTGAGGTTTTTGATGGCTTGGTTCATATAAGCTTTTGTCGGTAAGAACAAAAGTGTTAGTCAAGCTTATATGACCCAAGCCAACACAATGTACTCAAAGAATATAAATTAAGCATGAGTACAAGTAACAAAGCTCATTTGCATTGGAGTATAAGCGTGGAAGCAAAGGCAAATGAGCATAACACAAGTGATATGACATATACATAATGTAACGTAGAGAGCACACATGTCATAAATCACAATCACGTAGATAGCACTATCACATAGATATAATAAAGTGCATGAAAGTAAACACACGAATACATAAGTAATAGTGTATCACACAAATAAAACTCCAAATGTATATAATACACTAATACTATATAACTAGCTCCCCTAGATCATGCTCCCCCTGAGTTGACATACTCGAACCCTCTCCCCCTTTGGCGTCAAACACCAAAACCTAAGGGTCGGTCGGCGGGGCTATAGCGGATGAGTCAGGTGCTGAAGTACATGGGGCAAGCTAGAATTGGGCACCATCATCATCTGACCCTGAGCTCTATACTGACTGACCCTCTGTGGCAGGAAGTGTCGCTAAAGCGGTCTAGGTCTGAGCTAGGGCTAGTGTTGCCTATGAAGCTACTAGTATATCTGTCGTAGGATCTGATGAGGCGACAGACGAGGGGAGCCTCTAAGTAGTCACTACGGCTAGAGCTGCTATGGATGGACTGGCAGTATGCATATGAGGTGGTGTAGGCATGCCGGTCAGCTCGCTAAAAGATGCTCCAAGACTCCTGGAGACTGACGTGTCAGGCACAAATAGCGAGGGTGACTGCTCTGGTGAGAAACCTATGTGATATGGAGTGAACTGCGAGGCAACCACCGGTGAGGACAACCACTAGGACACCTAAACTGTTGGTGAAGCAAACTAAGCTGGAGGCTGTCCCTAACTCTAAAGCCCGCTGGGCTGTATAGCTGGAGTCATTGTGGTGGAGGTAGGCTAAGCAAGCTGGGGCAAAGACTATGGCAGTGGGGCCCTAAGTGCTGTCACAACATGCTACATAAAGCCCATATGCTGCTGCTGCATGAGTATCTACTGGTGATGCATCTACTGCTGCTGCTGGAGAAGCTGTTGCTGCCTCTAGAACTCGTCCTGACGAGCCTAGAACTGTGCGAAGTTGGCAATGGTCTCCTATGCCTGTCGTGCCTAGTCCTACTGCATTCGCTCAAGAATAGCTATCAATGTGGGGTCTATCTGCGATACTGGTGGAGCTGAGCTAGAACTACCGGCCTCTGCATCATGTCTGCGTGGAGGCATCTGAGGAATCACAGATAGTCATCATCCGAGCTATCACTAGACTCGGTCATCTCTAGCTGTGCCTCAAGCTGCTCCTCCTCTATAGCGGCGATGCCTCTAATGATCTCGTCCTACTGAGCTACTGACTTGGGAACATTTGGACGATGGCTGGGCCGAGCTAGTGCCAGTGGAGTGCTGTGCCTGATCCTCTGTGCCATGTTGTATGCTAGAAACTCTATGGTGGTAGCCCTGTACTTGGCAACTAACTTAGGAGTCCTGACCTGCACACACTTGAGCATCAAGAATGTGACCCAATGTGCATAAGGAAGCTGTCGGTGACCCTTGAAACCCTCAGCAATAGTATCCTCCATCTCTGATAGAAGGAGGTCCCAAATGTTGAATACGGTCTGCTGCATTAGGGCATTAAGGAGCTAGAGCTATAAGTGAGTCAGACCTTCCCTGTATCCCAACCTAGGAAGCAATGTCCTCCTGATAATGGCCTCTAGCACTCTCGCTGTAGGAGTCAAGTCACTGGGGTTCCTGCTCGACCCCTCACCAAACGGCTCCTTGAAGCAATGTCGCACCAGATCTGTCGGGGGCACCAACCCTCCATGAGGATGCCTAGGAGGCTCCTGCTATCCATAGCATACCTCATGCAGCTTGACAGGCTGATCCTATAGCCACAGTATCTCCCAGGCTCTGAAGCTCATCACCCTATAATCTCTGCCGTTGAATGCAAAATGAATGAAGTTGTGATGCGGATCAATGTAGAGTGAAGCATAGAACTGCCGAACCCAAGATGGTACATATACTCCTGTCTAGCCAATCAGATCTGCAAGCCCTGGCAAATATGACAAGTAGGGGTGGATGTGCTCTCCGGCTGCTGTCATAATAGACTCCAAACTGCAGACCCTCTGAGATCTGAACACTGCTCCAATGTTTAGATATGCATTGTAGAAGTCCTCCTAGAGCGGTGTATAGAACCCCTCAGCTACTCTCTCATCCCTCCTCGGAGGGAACCACACGTCAAACTCAACAAAACGCAGCTGGCAAACCTATCTGGCTGTGGTGGCCCTCAAGTCAAGGTGAACCACTAGAGGCGGACCCTGAGGTCTGGGTGGAGGGCGTGAACCTCTGTGCTGTGTAGCTGGCCTCGGTGGAACTGTAGCACTAGTATGACCCGAGTGGCGTAGCTGAGGTGCCAGCTCGGTCTCCTCGGTCTACTGACCCTCCTGAGTCTCCTGGGCTAGCTAAGGCTCTGCTGGTGGGGGCTGCTGCTGTGCCTCCTGCTAGGAGTCCCCTTGATGCTGAGGCTCCTCAATGGCTAGACAATGTCCTGCCATCATGACAGTCCTAGGTGGACTACCATGAAGTCGCTCAATCTCCCTCAGTCTATCCTATGCATCTGGTGCCAGCTGATCTGCTATGACGACTCCACTGCGGGCACCGCCTCTCTTGGCATGCTCTGTGGCCTCTGCAACCGCTACTGCTCTCGCTGTCTCTACATCGGGGTACTTGCACTTCTTGGATGTCACCTGCTTGGTTGACTTGCCCTTCGATCCTGTAGGCTGGTGAGGCGGGGGCCTCCTATCATCATCACCTAGACCATCACCAACATTCTTGGTGCGAGCCATCTGATCTAACAAGAGGGTGGACTGCCGCTGATGAAGATCAATAGACAAACTGACACTCCCAAGGCTTGGCCTCGATCCTTACTTGCGAGCTTGGCTCTGAGTTGACTGCCAACTACCACAAGAACCACAATGGCACCGACTTGCTACATGATAGAATAGATGGATATACGAATAAATACAATATGTCTAATAGATGCGAAAACCTAGGAAGCAAGCAATGTAGGTACAAAATTGAGATGACGGGCAAGCTACCTGATGAATTGGCGAACCAGGAAAAGGAAAGACGTCACATGGGGGAACCCTCGGAACCAGCTGGGGCTAGGGTTTTTGAAGCTCTGCGAGGAATTGGCCGTGGATCAGTGACAATGATGAAATTAGGGTTGCTGCGCAAAGGATGGGTAACCTGATGAATTGGCAGAAAAAGGGGCTTACCAAGGGTTAGGGTAAGATTGCTTGAGCAGTAAGAAGACTAGAGGCACTGGATCCACAGGCTAGATGTTGGCGTGGCCGATCCGCGAGAGGTGCGCAGCGAGGTTCGGCAGCAGGCTGTGGTGGCGCGAAGGCGAGCGAGGTAGGGGAAGGCGCGGTGGCATGCGTGGCTAGGGCACGGAGCTCAACTGCAGCGGCGCGGCAAGCTAGATGGCGGTGTTAACGTGGGTGAGCAGCGGTGGTGACCTGGCGGCGACTCGGGCTAGGGCAAAATGAGATGAGGGGCAACAAGGGTACAGCGGTGGTTAAATAGATCCCCCAAATGCGATAGATAAGGAAACGGAGAAAAGAGTCCTGAAGCCGCGTGAAATCCACTGACCAGACACTCCGATGGTAGCGACCGGACGCTACCACCCAGCGTCCGGTCGATTCCAGAGAGGTCCAATTCCTCTAGAATTGGGACCGGACGCGTCCGGTGGTCCATGACCGGACACAGGCAGGGTCCGGTCAGTACAGCCTGTTTCTTCACCAAACGACCGGACGCTGGAACCCCTTCTGACCGGACGCACAAACGTAGCGTCCGGTCACTCCTTTATCAGTAGTTCACCTCCTATGAACTGACCAGATGCTGAACCGCAGTGTCCGGTGCATCTTTCCTAGCAAATCTTCAAAGTGCCTTCACGCTGCCTGTTCCCAATCAAGTCCCAACTTGAATAAGATCCAAATAAACACCAATTGGGACTGATGTGAGTGACCTCTCTCAAACCCTCATATTTTTCAAAATATTTTCCCTTAGGCTATGATTCTTTTTAAGAAAATAGGCAACAAGAGGGCAAATGAAACAAAACAACAAAAACAACATTCATGCATATGCAATACTTGTAAGTAAATCTAGTTGCTTGTCAAGTTTGATCCAAGGTTAAGCTTCTTCACACGCTTTTCGGCGGTTATCTTAACCATGTTAGACAAGCCCTATATGCATTGCCAAAAAAATTAAACATGTTGTATATTACAATAAATGCAAGGGACAACACAAGCTCAATTTTTAGTGAAGTTGCTAAAATCAAGTACATTGAGCTCATTCCGCAATCTACAAAAAGTAGCCTCATCTAGCGGTTTAGTGAAGATATCCGCTAATTGATCTTCGGATCTTACACCTTCTAGTGATATATCATTTTTAGCAACATGATCTCTTAGAAAGTGATGGCGGATATCTATATGCTTGGTGCGAGAGTGTTGAACCGGATTATTTGCAAGTTTTACCGCACTTTCATTGTCGCACAAAAGAGGTACCTTTTCTAGAACTACACTATAGTCTAGCAAGGTTTGTTTCATGTATAATATTTGTGCACAACAAGCACCCGTGGCAATGTATTCCGCTTTAGCGGTGGACAAAGCCACACTATTTTGTTTCTTGGAGGACCAAGACACAAGAGATCTACCAAGCAAATGGCACCCTCTGGATGTGCTCTTTCTATCAACTTTGCATCCGGCATAATCCGAATCAGAATAGTCAATTAATTCAAATAAAGCTCCTTTGGGATACCAAAGACCAATGCTTGGTGTGTGCTTAAGATACCTAAGGATTCTTTTTACGGCAATTAAATGAGTTTCCTTAGGACTAGCTTGAAATCTAGCACACATACACACACTAAACATGATGTCGGGCCTAGATGCGGTTAAATATAACAAGCTACCAATCATAGAACGGTAGAGAGTTTGATCAACCGGGTTACCTCCCTCATCTTGGTCGAGATGTCCATTGGTAGGCATTGGTGTCTTGATTGGCTTACATTCATCCATCTTGAATCTCTTGAGAAGATCTTTTGTGTATTTCTCTTGAGAGATGAAGATGCCTTCTTTCATTTGCTTGACTTGAAAACCAAGAAAGAATGTAAGCTCACCAATCATTGACATTTCGAACTCCTTCGACATCAAATCACCAAATTCTTTGCATGAGTCTTCATTTGATGATCCAAAGATGATATCATCAACATATACTTGACAAATGAAGATATGCCCATCAAGCTTCTTGGTGAATAGTGTGGTGTCGACCTTCCCAATGGTGAAGCCCTTCTCAATGAGGAAGTTCCGAAGGCGCTCATACCAAGCTCTTGGGGCTTGCTTAAGCCCATATAGTGCCTTGGACAACCTATAAACATGATTAGGATATCTAGGGTCTTCAAACCCGGGAGGTTGATCAACATAGACTAGTTCATTAATAAAGCCATTTAAAAATACACTTTTCACATCCATTTGATATAGTTTCATTTCATGATGTGATGCATATGCAAGAAGGATACGGATGGCTTCTAATCTTGCGACCGGTGCAAAGGTCTCTCCAAAATCTAAACCTTCAACTTGAGAGAACCCCTTTGCTACTAGTCTAGCCTTGTTCCTCACAACAACACCTTGATCATCTTGCTTGTTGCAGAACACCCACTTTGTTCCAATGACTCTTGCACCTTTTGGTCGCTCTTCAAGAGTCCAAACTTCATTACGAGTGAAGTTGTTCAACTCTTCATGCATGGCATTGATCCAATCTAGATCTTTAAGAGCTTCTTCTACTTTGGTTGGCTCATAGCAAGAGACAAAAGAGTGATGAGCAATAAATGAAGTAAGTTTTTAAGATTGAGTCATTACACCCTTTGATGGACTCCCTATGATGAGATCTTGTGGATGATCTTGTAGGAGAGGTGTATTTCTTCTATTGACCACTTGAGGAGGAGGTTGTGGAGCATCAACATCTTGTGCTTGTACCACCATTTGCTCATGGGAGATATGAGTATCTTCATTTTCTACTCTCCCATCTTTTTCACCATCTTGTGGTACACTTGATGAAGAAGGTTGGTTAATGACTTGTACATCATCTTTTGGCTTGATGTCTCCCACCAGAATATTCTTCATAGCCTCTTTCAATGGTTCATCACCTACATCATCAAGATTCTCATGTGCTCCTTGGGAGCCATTAGATTCATCAAATTCCACATCATATGTTTCTTCAACCAAGCCGGTGGCATGATTAAATACTCTATATGCTTTGGACTTCAATGAGTAACCAACAAGAAAACCTATATCACAACGTCTTTGAAACTTCCCTAGGTGTTGCCGCTTCTTGTAGATATAGCATTTGCAACCAAACACCCTAAAGAATGAGACGTCCAGCTTCTTCCCATTGGGCAACTCATAAGGTGTCTTGCCAAGGAACTTTTGAAGGAATAGGCGGTTGGATGCATAACATGCGGTGTTAATTGCTTCCGCCCATAGAGCTTCAGGGGTGTTGTACTCATCTAGCATTGTCCTTGCAAGAGTGATCAAAGTCCGGTTCTTCCTCTCAACTACACCATTTTGTTGAGGACTATAAGTTGCTGAGACTTCATGTTTGATTCCAACTTCATCACAATAAGCTTCTATGTTTGTGTTGTCAAACTCTTTGCCATTGTCACTTCTTATCTTCTTGAGCTTCACTTCAAATTCATTTTGAGCTCTCTTTGCAAACTTCTTGAAGCAAGAGGCAACTTTGGATTTGTCATGAAGGAAGAACACCCATGTATACCTTGAATAGTCATCCACAATCATAAGACAATAGAGATTTCCTCCCAAACTCTTGTATATTGTTGGTCCAAAGAAATCCATGTGTAGGAGTTCTAGCACTCTTGTGGTTGACATGAAAGCTTTGGTTGGATGAGTGTTTGTAACTTGCTTGCCGGCTTGACATGCACTACAAAGCTTGTCCTTTTCAAACTTCACATCCTTCAACCCTCTCACCAAATCATTCTTCATAAGCTTCTTGAGTGAGCTCATCCCAACATGAGCAAGTCTTCTATGCCATAGCCACCCAAGAGTAGTTTTGGTGAATAGGCAAGTCTTCAAATTTGCATCTTCGGAGGTGAAGTCAACTAGATATAAGTTGTTGTATCTAAATCCATTGAATATCACTTGATTGTCATCTACCTTGGATACAACAACCTCTTTCTCAGTGAACAAACATTGGAATCCAAGATCACATAATTGCCCAACGGATAGCAAGTTGAAGCTCAATGAAGCAACATATAGCACATTGGAGATAGAATGATCATTTGATATTGCCACTTTGCACAATCCTTTAACCTTGCCCTTTGAATTATCTCCAAATGTTATTTTCTCTTGCCCATCTACCTCTTCATCTAGTGAGGTGAACATACAAGGATCACCGGTCATATGTTGAGTGCAACCACTATCAATAACCCAATGACTTCCACCGGTCTTGTAGTTCACCTACACACATGAGATTCAAACTTTAGGAATCCAAACTTGTTGAGGTCCCTTCACCTTCTCAACAAGTGACTTAGCCACCCAAATCTTCTTAGGCCTACTCTTGTTGGGGGGGGCCTAAGAACATGACTTTCATCTTTCCACTAGAATCTTTTCTAAGCATGTAATGAGCATTGAAAGCAAAGGGTCTAGCATGCTTGGGCAAGGGTTGTGGCGGTGGAGTTTGACACTCATGAGCAAAGTGGCCTTCTTGTCCACACTCAAAACATCTCTTAGGCTTTGGCTTTGGCTTTGATTGTTGTTGTTGAGCTTGAGCCTTCTTCTTTTCTACACTTGCCACATATCCAATGCCACTTCTATCCATCTTCATGATGGTGTTCATGAGTAGCTCACTTTGGAGATGCTTGCCTCTAGCAAACTTGCTCAATCCCACTTTAAGATGCTCTTTCTCCATCTTGAGCTTCTTATTCTCTTCCTTGAGAACATCATTGTTCTTCTCTTCCTTGAGCTTCTTGTTTTCTTCTTTGAGCTTCTCATTCTCAAGGATTAACTCTTTGTCATGATCAAGAGTTTCTAGCACAATGGTGTTGTGGCTTTTCATCTCTTCAAGATCTTTCATGAGCTTCTCATTATCACTCTTGAGCTTGACATACTCATTATAGTCATTGCACTCAACCACTTGCTTGCCTTTGCTACTAGATCCATGCTCAATGCTCTCATTAATTAAATCATCACATAAAGTAGCTATATCAATCTTGACAACATGGTTAGTAGCATCATGTGGCTCATTTGGTAAAAATTCTTGAGCAATAACAAGAGTATCATGATTAATCTTAAGAGTAGTGTATTCATCTTTTAGCTTGTTGTGGCTAGTGATGAGTTCATTGTGCACCCACTCAAGTTTATCATGTTTATCTTTAAGCTCTTTCTTGGAAGATTTGAGCTCCTTGAGTTTGGATGATATAGCATCATTAGTTTCTCGAAGCTCATCATTAGCCTTTTCCAATGTATCACACTTAGCTAAGAGTGAATCATTTTTAGCATCAAGCTTTTCATTGGTAGCTCTACTCTTTCTAATGATCTTAGTGTATTTTCTTAATATTTTGACAAGATCATCATATGTAGGTGAGTCATCATCATCGCTATCGCTATCATCATTACTAGCATGCTCATCATCACTACTATCATCACTCTTAGTTACCTTGCGTTCACCTTTGGCCATAAGGCATAGGTGTGTAGAGGATGATGGTGATGGTGGCGGTGAAGATGCAAGATCAATAGCAATGGCGGACACCTTTTCATCATCACTATCTTCATCAGATGATCCACTTGATGAATCTATGTCCGTGAGCCAATCACTGACAATGTAGGCCTTTCCACTCTTCTTCTTCTTGTGGAAGTCCCTCTTCTTGCCATCTCTCTTCTTGTATGGCTTGTTCTTTTTCCTCTCATCTTCATCTTCATTGCTTGAGTCATCTTTCTTGCCCTTGTTCTTGTTTTTGAACTTGTCTTTCTTGGGCTTTGTGCATTGATGAGCTAGATGACCAAGTTTGCCACAATTGTAGCAATCCATCTTAGAGATTGGCTTTCTTCTTGAGCTAGTGAAGAACTTCTTCTTCTTGCCGTCAAACTTGATGCTACTCTTATTTAGCTTCTTTAGCATCTTGGCGGTCTTCTTCACCATGAGAGCAAGACTTTCTTCATCATCTTCATCACTTGAGCTCTCATACTCAAGTCTTGCTTTGCCCTTATCTTGGCTAGCTTTGAATGCTAAGTCCTTCTCTTTCTTCTTTGTAGAGGATGAGCCATCTTGTGGCGTGATGTGCATGTACATCTCATGAGCATTGATCTTTCCCAAGATTTGTGTTGGTGTAGCGGCGGAAAGATCACCATGATGTAGCACGGTCACAATGTGCCCATATTTGTCAATGAGGACACTCAAGATCTTTCTCACAATGTTGGATGGTGACATTTGAGTAAGTCCAAACCCATTGACTTCCTCTACAAGAACATTTAAACAAGAATACATTTCATTAGCACTTTCTTTGGGAAGCATCTCAAAAGAATTTAGCTTTTTAATCACAAGATGATAGCGTTCCTCACGCTCACTCTTGGTTCCCTCATGGAGTGCACAAACATCCAACCATAGTGCATGGGCATCTTTGTGGTTCCTTACACGATTGAACACATCTTTGTAAAGGACTCTAAAGATGGTGTTGCAAGCCTTTGCATTCCATTTTTCATAATTTACCTCATCGCCTTGTAGGTTAGTAGTGCTTTGAGGTTTTGGGAAGCCTTACGAGGCGGCTCTAAGAATACCAACGTCTAGAGCTTCTAAGTACACTCAGCCGCTATTTCGTAGTGAAGGGGTACAACAGCTCTATTTCGTAGGGGCTTCTATTTAAGCCCCATGGCCGGCTATGGCTCACATCTTTGGCCATTTTCATTGACATAGCAACCTTGTGAGCCTAGCCAAAGTCCTCCCACTCATCTCCATCATTGATTCATCATCATAGTGAGATTGGGAGTGAATCCAAGTGCATTGCTTGAGTGATTGCATCTAGAGGCACTTGGTGTTCGTGTTTCGCTATGGGTTTCGCTTGTTACTCTTGGTGGTTGCCGCCACCTAGATGGCTTGGAGCAGCGAGGATCATTGAGCAGAGGGTGATGATTGTCTCCGGCTCCGATCATGGTGATTATGAGGGGTTCTTGACCTTTCCCTGGTGGAGCGCCAAAAGGTACCAGTAGGCATTGCGAATTTTCTAATATGAAAAGTCATCTCCCTCAAAGATAGGAGGAGGTCCATCCCCATGAGACATCTTACTCTAAGTGGTTAGGCTTAAAAACATGAGCACGAGGCTCTGATACCAATTGAAAGGATCAAGATGCCCAAGAGGGGGGTGAATTGGGCTAATTCTAAATTTTCTTGCAATAATCAAATCCTACGGATAGCCTAATTAACCCCTTGTGCCTAGAAAAGTATTTCTGTCAAACTAATGCACAAAGGACTTACAACCTATGTTCCAAACTTACTCTAGCATGGCAATTCTATGAATGTAAAGACAAGTATTGAATTGCTCAAAGTAAATGCTCAAAGTAAATCGAGAGAGAGAGAGGAACGCGGCGATGTTTTGCCGAGGTATCAGAGAGTCGCCACTCCCCACTAGTCCTCATTGGAGCACCCGCGCAAGGGTGTAGCTCCCCCTTGATCCACACGAGGATCAAGTGCTCTCTATGGGTTGATTCTTTGACACTCCGTCACGGCGAATCACCCAAAGCCGCTCACAACTTGGGTTGGGTCACCCACAAGCTCCACCGGGTGATCACCAAGCTCCCAACCACCACCAAGCTATCTAGGTGATGGCGATCACCAAGAGTAACAAGCACGAACTCTCACTTGACCACTCGAAGCCTAATGAGAAGATGGATGCACACTTGACTACTCTTGATTTACTAATGAGGTTACTCTCTTGGATTCTCAAATCTCAATCACCTCACTAGGACCTTACTCTTCTTGGCACTCACAAACGTGTTTCTCAGCTGTTGGAATCAGCAAAAGTGACTCCACACACGAGTGGAGCTTCTATTTATAAGGCAGCCTAAAAAACGAACCGTTATGAGCTTTTACGGGGTGATCGGATGCTCCGGTCGTGTTCAACCCGCGAACTAGTAAAAAAGAGTTGACCGGATGCTGGCAGGGTCTGGTCAGCACTGACCAGACGCATCCGGTCACATGAAACCCTTACTGGACTCGACCAGACGCTGAACCCTTAGGGTCTGGTCAGTACTGACCGGACATGTCCGATCGCAGATTCCCTTCTCTAGAACCTTACTGGAGTCGACCGGACACTGCCTTTCAGCGTCCGGTCACATGACCCCTTCAGCGTCCGGTCACACCGAACGCAGACAGCTGATCAAATGAACTGACCGGACCCTACGGCCAGCGTCCGGTCGCACCGGGGCCAGCGTCCGGTCAGTAGTTGATCCTCCATTCACTTCCAACTTTCGATCATATGTGAATGAAGTTTGCTCCAAAGGATCTTAGGCATTCATAGGAGCTACCTAGAGCTAGTTTTAACAAGTGTGCACCACACCTAACTCACTAGACTCAACTAGGTCAAGCTACCCATCCATACCCCCCTTAATAGTATGGCCAAAGGAAAAACAAAGTCCTAAACTACTCTAAGTGTCTCTCCAACTCCAATCAACACTTAGAACTAGTCATCCTTAACCTTGTCGTCCATCCTTTGAAAATTGAAACGATTTCCATTGTAGGGGCATGACAACTTTGATTGCCCAATCGATCTCCATTACCATGACCTAACTTAATTGCCTCTACAAAACACACGTTAGTCATAGTAATCTTGTATTGTCATTAATCACCGAAACCCAACTAGGGGCCTAGATGCTTTCAAAGGGGCCTAGATGCTTTCAATTTCGACGTCTAATCTTAAAATGCCGAAAACACCATCTTCCCGGTTGTTTTTCACAAATCTAATTTCAGCGAAACCGACAAAGTGGGTGAGAATCGGATGTAAAAATTTTTTCTCTACAATTTTCATATAGAATTCGTCTCAATCCGAGGTCGTATGCAAAAGTTATGGCTGTTTTACCGAACAATACTTTTTCTCACACCCTGGCGCCCAGTAGTAGATCCAATCTATCACCGTTGCACATCACATGTGCTCGGCACTTGACCTAGGTTTGATTCGATCAATCTGATTGATCTCCATCTTGCCATGACTAGATTTACATGTATCACTTAACTCGGATGGCGGAATTCCAATCGGTACGAGTAGATTGTTACAAGACCAACACGGTAAAATCATGAACCATGATCAGAGACTCATCTACAACCACGCATATCTCCATACGCACTCATCCAAACCTATAACAATGCAGTAACAGCTCTAATACCACTAAAGGGTTATGAGGATGCTACGCTAGCAGGAAAACAAAAAATTTTGACCTCATAAACCAGGATCTACTGCTAGTTATAGATCATGGGATTACCACTAGACGCGTAGGCACAGCGGAAGCAACTCGATGTAGTCAAACACATCGTAGCTGTGCCATGCAGTTGCGAGGTCATCCGTCCGTCTATCCCCTTCGTGCGGTTTGTCCTTGTGCTCCAGATGTAGCACCTCTGAGGTATCCACACGTACAGGGAGGAAGCGTTGCGCCTTTGGACTACTAGGTCTGTGAGGAGCAGCAGGCGTAGGCGTAGGATGGGTGGCGGTGGCTACCAAAAGGCATGGATTGCTTAGCCCCATTGCCCACCCCACATATTTATAGGCATCCCTAATGAGCTCCCGAGTTGGAGGCCCATTAGTAACCCTAAACCTTGTCTAACTCGGATCCAATCCAAATTAGGCTTCCAGCCCCTTAAGCGTGCGACCCTATGGGTTCATGCACACATAGACATGGCCCGAGTACACCTACTTAGCCATTAGTTGATAGCGGCATCTAGCAAGGCATGTCAACTCCTATGTGTACGCAAAGATCATATCAGACAAACCACCACAAAACCACATACTTGTTATTCCCTTGCCTCACGATATTTGGTCCAACTCATAGGTTAACACTTAACCCAAGCACGACCATGCATTTCTTGATCTAATCATTAGAGTAATCCAGTGATATCTCTCTCATATAGAGAGGGGCAAATTCCATCTTGATTGTCTATGTCTCATAGCATGTTTCTCGACAAACCCAAAAACCACCTTTATAACTACCCTGTTACGGAGTAGCGTTTGATAGTCCCTAAGTAGGTCATTTCACATCTTGAATACATACAACAATCTCAGGTCTAAGGACATAACGTACATGATGTGAATAGAGATAATAACGACATCTCACATTGGGTCAGTCCAGCCCCATGTCATACATGTGCCCACATTATTAGTTTGACATCTCCATGTCTATGACTTGTGAAACATAGTCATCAACTAATAATGTGTTGATCCATTATTCATGTGTGTCCTCACACGAACTCTGACCAGGGACAACATTAGAATAACCATTCAAGTAAAAGAGTTTCACAAACAATTCACATAATTGCTAATCGATACAGGTTGTCTTTAATAGAAATTCAATGAACTCATAATATATCATGGATACAAGGCAATATAATCATCTCTATGATTATCTCTAGGGCATACTCCCAACATTTAGTTTGTAGGCGCCTGGCCAAAGTACCTCTGTGATGACGTATGGTCCCTCCCACGGTGCGAAGAGCTTGTGGTGGTCCTTGTTGCTCTGGACAAGGCAGAGGACCAGGTCCCTGATGTTGAAGGCTCGACCCCATACTCATTGGATGTGGCACCGTCGCAATGCCTACTGGTACTTGGTTGAGCGGAGGAGGGTGATGTCGTGAGCTTTGTCTAGTTGCTCCATGGCATCCTCGTGGGATGCCTTGGCTCCCTGTTCATCGTACGCCCTAATCCTTAGTGCTCCATAGTTGAGGTCGGTTGGGAGGATAGCCTCAGAACCATAGACCATGAAGAAGGGCGTGTAGCCGGTGGCTCGACTAGGGGTTGTCCTCAGGCTCCAGAGTACTAAAGGAAGTTTGATGACCCAGCGTGCGCCAAATTTGTTCAACCGGTTGAAGATCCTAGGTTTGAGGCCTTGTAGGACCATGCTGTTTGCGCATTCCACCTACCTGTTCGTTCGAGGGTGTGCCATGGAGGCCCAGTTGACGCGGATGTGATGTTCATCGCAAAATCGGAGGAACTTCTTCTTAGTGAACTATGTGCCATTGTCCATGATGATGGAGTTTGGGACTCTGAAGCAATGGACGATGTCGAGGAAGAACAGCATGGCCTGCTCAGATCTGATCGTGGAGATTGGCTGAGCTTCTATCCATTTTGTAAACTTATCAATGGTGACAAGCAAGTGGGTGTAGCCCTTGGGTGCCTTTTTGAGTGGTCCAACTAGATCGAGTCCCTAGACTACGAATGGCTATGTGATGGGGATCGTCTAGAGTGCTTGGGCCGGTAGGTGAGTCTATCAAGCGTAGTACAGGCACCCTTCGCAGGTGCTTACGATTTGCTCGGCATCGGCTACCACGGTAGGCTAGTAGAAGCCCTGTCAGAACGTATTTCTAACAAGGGTTTGAGGCATGGCATGGTGACCACAGACCCCACCATGGATATCGCTCAGCAAACACTTCCCCTGTTTGAAGGGGATGCAACACTATAGGATCACGATGTGGCCTCGCTTGTAGAGTTCGCCCTCCACAAGAACAAAAGACTTGGCGCAACATGCGAGTCATCGGGCCTCCATCCTATCTATCGGTAGTGTGTCACGGAGGAGGTAGTCGAGGTAGAGCATTCTCGAGTTGACCAAAGGGTCAGGCTTTGTCTCTGGATCCTCTTCGAGCTCCATTGGACCCCAAATGTAGCCGACGGTTGTTTAGCCCCTAGGCTAGGATTGGACAGACCATCATCGCCCTGTTCTGACTCCTTGGAGTGAACCAAGGGCTTGTGTTGGTCGCTGGCGAATACGCCCGTTGGCACCAGCTCTCGGCCAGATGCAGCTTTCACAAGCGCGTTAGTTGCCTCATTGGGATGCCTTAGGATGTGATTGAGTTCAAGGCCATCGAACTTGTCCTCCAACCAGTGGACTTCTAGCAGTACGTGGCCATCTTGTCCTCATGGCAACTTGACTCCTTCATGACTTGGTCGATGACCAGTTGGGAATCCCCTTGAACACTGAGTCATCGAATGCCTAATTCAATGGCAATGTGTAGGCCATTGATGAGTGCCTCGTACTCGGCTATGTTGTTGGAGGAGGGGAAATGGAGATGGACCATGTACCTCATGCGTATCTCAAGGGGCGATACGAAGACCAACCCCACACTAGCGCCCTTCTTCATAAGCAATCCATCGAAGTACATTGTCCAGTACTCTTGATCGACGATCGCTGGTGGCATTTGGACCTCGGTCCATTCCATGATGAAATCAGTCAACACCTAGGACTTGATGGCTATCCAGGAGGTATACGCAATGCCCTGACCCATTAGATCAAGCACCCATTTCGTTGTTCTCCCCGTGGCATCCTGGTTTTGGATGA
The DNA here is from genome assembly GCF_019320115.1 of Miscanthus floridulus. Classification (NCBI taxonomy): domain Eukaryota; kingdom Viridiplantae; phylum Streptophyta; class Magnoliopsida; order Poales; family Poaceae; genus Miscanthus; species Miscanthus floridulus. The sequence continues at coordinate 33,042,442 of NC_089585.1, forward strand.
CCTCGCCGAGGGGGAAGGATGTCACGACCGTCACTGGATGTGACTCAAAGTAGTGGTGTAGCTTCCTCCTGGTGATGAGGACAGCTTTCAAAAGTTTCTAGATTTGGGGGTAGCGGGTCTTCGAGTCAGATAGGACCTCATTGATGAAGTACATAGGGCATTGTACTTTGAGGGCATGCCTGTCTTCTTCCCGCTCCACTACTAGGGCATGCGGACAACTTGTGTGGTGGCCACGATGTAGAGCAGAAGGGGTTCTCCCTTGGTGGGAGGAACCAGGATTGGGGCCTTTGTCAGGAGCTATTTAACCATGTCAAGTGCTTCCTAGGCCTCGGATGTCCATTCAAAGTGATCGGCCTTCTTTAGAAGTCAATAAAGGGGGAGACCTCATTCGCCGAGGCGTGAGATGAAGCGGCTGAGCGTGGCAAGTCACCTTGTAACCCACTGTACCCCCTTTATGTTCTGAATTGGGCGCATCCTCATGATGGCTGAGATCTTCTCTAGGTTGGCTTCGATGCCACGCTCAAAGATGATGAAACCAAGCAGCATGCCCCTTAGTGTCACGGAACCGACCAATTTATAAGAGCACAAGTACAAAAACAATCGCTGGAACGATCAAATTCTCGAACTTGAGCCCATATAAACCCGGTAGTCAACCGAAATCTCGAAGGATTTCAAACCAACTTGCATACAACCAAGATCACAGTAATCCAACATAACATATCGTACGTTACAACATTTCACAGATGTTCGCAAATAGATTACATCATCACAGAGTCATTGTTATTACAAAACGAGTCTTATAAAACATGCGGAAGCAAATAGTTTAACTCACACACCGAGTTCAAATACACATACTGGTTCGCTGATCACAGGCCGCAAAAGCATTCAGATAAGAGAAAGGAGATCATGCCCATGATCTAGTCCTCATCACCCGCCGGGTGGAGACAATACTTGCAGAATCCCTGATATAGGAGGTCATCTGCAACAAGAGGGAATAAACCCTGAGTACGGGAATGTACTCAGCTAGACTTACCCGTCGAAAACCAAACAAATGACACCAAGGATTATGTATAGCTTAATATAGTGGAGCTGGCTGACACTCTCTTTTTGCAGAAAAGCATAAGTAATAATGATCAACTCTTAACCTGAACTAGCAGTAACTTTTTAGCCATTAACCTATCATCTATATTAGCACCTGTACTAAGCAATCATTTTATTAGGGTGCAAACATTAATAACCATATCAGGTATTCATTGTGGCAACCTTATCATCATCCATTTGACCATATCGTTAAATTAATTGAATCTACGTTGCCGCTGCTCAGTCAAGTTCTCACTATCCGGGAGAGACGGCGATTCGAATCGATTCCTATCCAGCTGGAGGGGTATTCCTAAACACAAACCCTGCTTCCCCCGTCAGGGTCGCAACAAGTCACCTTTGGTACAATTCAGGAGTCGCGGGTCCGAACAGATCGGCATTCTCAGAGAACCACTCTGCCAAGGTTGTTCGGGACTCTAACCCGCCTTGGACTTATGCCAATGGCTCTCCGCACATCCTTACTACCTCCAGAGTGCCGCCACTGCTCGCGTTCCCGGCCTGAATCGAGCTACTAGGCTTCGCGGTCGGAACGACTTATCCGGCCAGCTAAGTGTTAGGCTGCGTTCAACATGACATGAGGACGTACAGCGTATCGGTCCTTAAACGACTCAGACGGAGTCACTATGTTCAAACCTACACAAGACCCCGCCCGGTCTTAATTCATTATTTACATGGTTCTTTTCCACGATAGCAAATATAGCCAACCGTGATCCACCTCATCCTAAAGCTCGCAGGTGACAGGAAATCACCTGACTTCTACCGCACTAAGCATGGCTAAGCATTTATCCCGTCCTGGACTTAAATGGGATTCAGTGCGATATCTGGACAAGGAAGGATATATATATAATGCAGCAATTGGTTCCAACCAACTCCTATACTTAATGCATCATCAACAATAAAAGATACTCAATATATTTGTGAAAACATAGGAGGCTTAATATGCTCCGGGGCTTGCCTTTCAGGAACGAGGAAGGCTGGTGGTCAGGGCACTCGGGCAATTCCTCCGCGGCGACTGCTTCGTCGGCTACCTGCACCTCGGGTTCCTCCTCCTGGTTGGCTCCCTCGAACTCCAGCAACGTCACTCCCTCCGGCACACCTATTGCATGAATGCGCAAGATAAATATCATGGATGCACATGTACGAATGTCGGGGATGCTCGGGGAATGCACATGTTCGCTGTAGTTTGCACATTCTAACTTAAGCCCTATTCAAATCACTTTCACTTACCACGTTTATACAACCTAAGGTATAATTGCTCATCTTCCGTTAATGACCTAGCACCTGCACCTAAGCATATTCTCAAGTTAGGCTAACCCCTAAATAATCAACGAGAACATTGCAACCACATACACTCAAGCAATTGTATTTCAGCAAAATGAATACTATGTAGCGGTACAGTAAACTAGTTATAACTGGAGATTTATAAATCCAATTGATATGCAACAAGACAATCTGGAAAGCTTATAAAATTGTCTACAAAACATTTTCAGACCTCAAAGCATGATTCAAACCTTTACCAGGTCGAATTCATCAATCAACAGAAGTCTATCCTCACAAGGCAGAGAATCAGCAAAAACTGCAACCTAACTTTAAACAGCTGTAGTTTCTAAACTACTGGGCCAAATGCCCTCAAATTTTGACAGGAGCTAGATACATAGATTACCTACAACTCTTGTATTCAACTCAATCACAGAAAACCAAAATATCATGGGGAACCTTTCAAAGTCCCCAGATCTGTCCAGAGGGACATAATGCAAACAAATAATTAGCAACTTATGATGTAAACATATAATTAGACAAAACCAACTTTACTGACATATGACACATATCACAAGCACACCAGAAAGTAGGGTGTTCATCACCAAAACATTTCTTTTAATACCTTTCTTAATTTATTTAATTAATTAGGGAAAATAGTAAACACATGTGAAAGCTACACCATTAAATCTACAAAAATTACAGTAGACCCTACATGGTCCAAGTAGACTACCATAAAAATTTCACACCATTTTAGTAAGTACAACAGCCTACACAAAAATGGTAAGACAGAATGGCTTAAAATGGCATAATTAAGAAACCTTAGTGAAAAGTGTCAAGCAACAGATTTCATATTTTTCCTAGCATCTATAAGGTACAATGATACTACCTACCAAGTTTCATGGCCATAGGATTCATAATTAATTTACTAAAATTTACCCGAGTATCTACCAATGATAAAAGGAAAATCTATAACTTAAAAACTACACATGTAATGACTCCCAAATTTTAACTAGAGCTTCTACTATACAATACTAGCTTACCCACAAAATTTCACAATTTTTGGATCAAGGAAACTCAAGATATGATTTAAACAAGTTTGCATGCATTCAAAAACACATTTCAAGTTCCTATTTAATTCATCCAAAATTTCTACATAAAGTGCTCAAGACATATTTTTCTTAAATACTAGACCTAACTGTGAGTCTAACAAAATTGGAATCATTCAAATTGGATCTACAAAACAAGAGATACAAAATTATCAAATCAGCATTCAAAACTGCATTTTTGAACTAGCTTTTGGAGTCCCTAGCCACTGACATGTGGGACCTGGGTGTCAGCTGACCCCACCGGTCAGGGACCGCGAAACAGAGGACACGGCTCGCTCGTCGGGAATCCGGCGGAGCTCGCCGATGGCGGCGTCTCCGGCAACGATGACGGCACCAACGCGACCGCATCGACCTCCCGAACCTATCAAGCTACATGAATGGACCTATTGCCGATGATCAAGACGACGGCGACAACCATGGTGGCGAGGGGGTTCGGCTCGACGGCGTGACGCCGGAGCCGGCCATGATAACCCAATCAACCAACACGTCGAGCTCCTACATGCTACTACGAAGCTAGCGCACAAGTTTACACGGCGAAAGGCCGGCGGAAGTGCCCCGGCCACGATGACAGGGCACGGCGGCGACACTCCGGTGAACTGCGCGCGGCGTTAGGACCTTACCAAGCGCACCAGGCAAGCCAGAGAGAGCTCGGTGATGCAATGGGAGTGCTAAGGAGCTGTTGTGGTGGCAAAAGAGTGGCAAGGCGCGAGCTCGTGCCGTCAATGGCGACGGCGGAGCCGCTGCTGCTGCCGCGGTGCTTCGGCGAGCGGAGGAAGCAAGGGAAGCAAGAAGGAAATGTGGCGCTGGTGGGGGCTCACGGACGCGCTACGGCTTCAAGTGGAGAACACCATCAGCGGGTTCAGGCCAGCCACGGCGCATGGCCTGGGCGGTCAGTCGGCCGTCGACGCGCGGCGTACACGCGGCCGTTGTTCTCTGAAACCGGTCGCCACTGTAGCATGTCTGAAACGCCGATTCAGTTATCCAATGGCGACTGACAGGCACAGTTCCACGATGATTATCTCCTAAACCGTGCTGATCTGGCTCGAGGTGTAGTTAACAAAGATGGAGATCTACATGTGGGCTACAACTTTCACAATTGGAGCTCGAGCTGGTTCGGCTTGGTTTGTGAGATACAATGCTCCAAACATCGACACATGAAACTGAAATTGCACTTAGGACTTAGAAAATTTTTCAACTGTTGATTCCACTTTCAATTCTTACTTGTGGGTCATTTTTGAACATGTTGTGCACATTTTCATGAGATGGCCATAAAACAACTTTTGTTCCATATATAATTCTCTACAACTTTGCTTTAGGTTGCTCAGACATGCAAACATTCTAAGCTACACTTTTTAAACAGTCAAACTCAGGAGCTCTAGGGGTCCAAATTGGTCAACCATGACTTGGAAACCTAATTAGGCAAAATGATCAACATGAACATTGTTCCTAATGACATTCTAGGTGTAACTAAGTTACTTAGGATGATTATTAGCCCCACCACACATTGGTCACACACGAATCAAGCAAGGTATGTACGGAAACAATGAAGAACACATGAAATGTTACAATTGTTTCATAGTCATGTTTCACACGTTTCATGATCTTGTTGCATAGTATTAACTAATCTTGTTTCACTAAGTGAATGGCACATGTTGCACTTAAGTGTTGCACACTTTACATTTCATAAAAGAACAACACACACATGAAATATACAAAACGTTGCAGTGTTTCGAAATTATGTTTCATGTGCTATAAGTTCACGAAGGGATGCATGATGCTCATGTTCATGAAATGCAGTGCAAATGTGGAAGCTAAACACCTAGGGTGTTACAGCCCTCCCCCCTTATAAAAATCTCGTCCCGAGATTTGAAAAGCGTACCATTGTTGATAGAATTCCTTATAACCATCCCTCAAATAGTCTTCCCTTTCCCACGTTGCATCGCGTTCACTACCCTGATTGCTCCACATGACTTTATAGAACTTGACTACCCGACTCCGAGTCACTCGCTCACGAGTGTCAATCACTCGAACCGGCTTTTCTTCAAAGGTCAAATCCGATTTTAACTCGATATCCCCCAATGGAACTCTCTCTTCAGGGACGCGAAGACATTTCTTCAATTGGGATACATGAAAGACATTGAAGACAGCTCTCATCTCAGGAGGTAATTGAATCTTGTACGCCACTTTACCACTTTGTCCAATGATTTCAAACGGACCAACGTATCTCGGTGCAAGCTTTCGCTTCACACCAAAGCGTTGGACACTTTTCATAGGTGAGACTTTCAGATAAACGAAGTCTCCAACTTCAAACTCAATAGGTTTCCTACGTCGATCAGCATAACTCTTCTGCCTAGCTTGAGCTGCGGCCATGTGGGTTTGGATAGTACGGACTTGTTCTTCAGCTTCTTGAACGAAATCAATTCCATAATATCTCCTTTCACCGGCTTCTACCCAGTTCAACGGGGTTCTACACTTTCGGCCATACAAGGCTTCAAATGGTGCCATCTTTATGCTCTCTTGATAACTATTATTGTACGAGAATTCAGCTAGGGGTAACCATTTTTCCCATGAGCCCTTAGCCGAGATGACACAAGCTCTCAACATATCTTCTAAGATTTGATTCACCCGTTCAGTTTGCCCATTGGTTTGCGGATGATAGGCAGAACTTCTTACGAGCTTAGTCCCTAATAATCCGTGTAAGTGCTCCCAAAAGCGAGCAGTGAACTGTGGTCCTCTATCTGAAACAATAGTACGAGGGATCCCATGAAGTCGGACTATCTGGTTGAAGTACAACTCCGCGTAGTCGGTTGGACGAAAGTCTATGCGGACAGGAATAAAGTGTGCCGACTTGGTCAGTCGGTCCACAATTACCCAAATTGAGTTAAAATTCCTCTGAGTGGTAGGGAGTCCAACTATAAAATCCATACTTATCTCTTCCCATTTCCAACCTGGAATAGAGAGTGGCTGAAGTAATCCAGCTTTCATGTGTACCGCCTTGACCCGACAACAAGTGTCACACCTAGCCACATAAGCGGCTATCTCTTTCTTCATTTTGGTCCACCAAAATCGCGGCTTTAAATCATGATACATTTTACTACTACCAGGATGAATAGATAGTTTAGAGGAATGAGCTTCGGATATGATTTGGTTTCTGAGCTCTCTATCCTTCGGAACTACCAACCTATCCTTGAACCATAACACGCCTTCCTCATCGACTCGAAAATGTTTGGTTTCTTGCTCTTTCATCTTGCGCTTGATGTGAAACACACCTGCATCTGTCTTCTGTAGCTCGATAATTCGACTCTGTAGAGTACAACTGACAGTGATGTTGTGCAGGACTGCAGGATGAAGAAGCTTTGACAAATGGACATCACTCTCAATTAACGAGTGGCAATGGGACTTTCTGCTTAAGGCATCTGCGACGACGTTTGCCTTGCCAGGGTGATAGTGCACTTGAAGATTATAATCCTTGATCAACTCGAGCCATCTTCTCTGACGCATATTTAACTCTGGTTGAGTGAAGATGTACTTGAGACTCTTATGATCAGTGTAGATGTTGCACACATTGCCAAGCAGATAATGTCTCCAGGCCTTCAAAGCATGAACAACAGCAGCAAGTTCCAAGTCATGCGTTGGATAATTCACTTCATGCTTCCAAAGTTGGCGAGAGGTATAAGCGATGACTCTACCCTCTTGCATAAGAACACCTCCTAACCCAATACCTGATGCATCACAGAACACATCAAAAGGTTTCTCGATATCCGGTTGCGCCAAAACCGGAGCCGATGTTAGAAGAGTTCGCAGGGTATGGAAAGCCGCGTCACACTCAGGAGTCCAGACAAACTTTATGTCTTTTTGCAGCAATCGAGTCATAGGCTTGGCTATTTTAGAGAAATCCGGGATGAAGCGACGATAATAGCCAGCCAACCCCAGAAAACTCCGAACCTCGTGCACCGAGATGGGAGCCTTCCAGTTCAGTACTTCTTGCACCTTGGTGGGATCAACCATAATTCCACCATCGGACAACACGTGTCCAAGAAAAGGTACCTCACGAAGCCAAAATTCACATTTGCTGAACTTTGCATACAGCTGGTGTTCTCGCAATCTAGTAAGAACCACCCGCAAATGTTCAACATGATCTTCTTCATTCTCAGAATAGACCAGGATATCATCTATGAATACCACCACAAATTTGTCCAACTCAGGCATAAACACTGAATTCATCAGATACGAAAAATGGGCAGGGGCATTGGTCAATCCAAAAGACATAACAAGGTATTCATACAGACCATATCTTGTAGAGAATGCAGTTTTTGGGACATCCTCAGGCCGAATTTTGATTTGATGATACCCAGATCTCAAATCAATCTTAGAAAAGACTTTTGCTTTAGATAACTGATCAAACAAGATATCTATGCATGGCAGAGGGTACTTATTCTTAATTGTAACTGCATTTAAGGGTCTATAATCTACACACATGCGTAGAGACTGATCCTTCTTCTTCACAAAGATGGCTGGGCACCCCCACGGAGATGAACTAGGGCGGATAAGGCCTTTCTGTAGCAGTTCATTCAACTGGATCTTGAGTTCAGCTAGTTCATTGGGAGGCATTCTATATGGCCTTCTAGATATGGGAGCTGTACCAGGAAGCAACTCTATTTTGAATTCTACTTCTCGATCCGGGGGCAATCCAGGCAAATCATCGGGAAAAACATCTGGAAAGCCACACACGACCGGGATATCTGCCAGAGACTTTGCTTGCACCGCATTGGTCGTGCAAGAAAGATTGATGTCCTTGGGTAACTGTACTAGAAAACCCTCTTGATTGCTCGGATCTCTGAGCATAACTACCCTAGTCGATGTATCGATAAGCACTCCATGATGGCTCATCCAGTTCATTCCCAATATCACATCGATACCTAGCCCCGGTAAAACTACTCAATCAACCTGATAACTTCGCCATTACAATACGTATCCCCAAGGGAGCGAATTGAGGTACTTCACAAGTATGACTGCAAAAGCTTAACTAGTGAGACTTGCTAATGAACTACTCGTCGAGGTGATTACTGTCCACATTGGAGACACCTTGGACTTCTTCTGGGTATTCCTCTCCTTCAAACTTCTTGCCGAGAGATTTCACCTTATACTTGGGTTAAGCAATTATAAAGGAGGGAGTAATGCAATATGAATGTCATGAGTGAATATGATGCATGCTCGTTCCGTACGTCCTCACAAACCTAAGAAAATTTAAGCTTTAGCGGAATATACGGTGGCATACATACGTTCTCTCAATTAGCGATAACTAGTCGATCTACACGGTGCGTTGTTAGCGTACCTGCAGAAAAACTTCATTGCAGCCCAACCCAACAAGATATAATGCTAATTACACAAGTAGTACTAAGATACTTTCCATATATACATCCCCCGATATATATACTTCGGTATTCAAACTTCCCGAGAAATGTACCCACAATTAAGTACTTTCATATATACATGTATGCAACATGTAATTACTCCAGTAACCACAACTAGCTCTCCCCTAGACCGACGGTTGGACGGTCATGCTCTCGCAACTCACACTTACCTTAGCGTAGAGGCAATTGATCCATACATTACCATTCAACAAATGGCACCCATGCAATATCACGCCGCATGGACGACGAAATAGAAACAATCAATTTCCCCAGTTAGTAATTATATATAAGCCACCTAGAAGTCCTTAAGTGGGCTATAAGGGATGTGATCACCAGTATACCATAAAAATTTTGATTTTTGAACACTTATATATAACTATAAGTTTTGAAAACCATTTTAACAACAAAAGCTTTTGTTTTAAATAGCCGTAAGACATGTTTAATGTTGAATCTAGCTCTGATACCAGCTGTCACGGAACCGACCAATTTATAAGAGCACAAGTACAAAAACAATCGCTGGAACGATCAAATTCTCGAACTTGAGCCCATATAAACCCGGTAGTCAACCAAAATCTCGAAGGATTTCAAACCAACTTGCATACAACCAAGATCACAGTAATCCAACATAACATATCGTACGTTACAACATTTCACAGATGTTCGCAAATAGATTACATCATCACAGAGTCATTGTTATTACAAAACGAGTCTTATAAAACATGCGGAAGCAAATAGTTTAACTCACACACCGAGTTCAAATACACATACTGGTTCGCTGATCACAGGCCGCAAAAGCATTTAGATAAGAGAAAGGAGATCATGCCCATGATCTAGTCCTCATCACCCGCCGGGTGGAGACAATACTTGCAGAATCCCTGATATAGGAGGTCATCTGCAACAAGAGGGAATAAACCCTGAGTACGGGAATGTACTCAGCTAGACTTACCCGTCGAAAACCAAACAAATGACACCAAGGATTATGCATAGCTTAATATAGTGGAGCTGGCTGACACTCTCTTTTTGCAGAAAAGCATAAGTAATAATGATCAACTCTTAACCTGAACTAGCAGTAACTTTTTAGCCATTAACCTATCATCTATATTAGCACCTGTACTAAGCAATCATTTTATTAGGGTGCAAACATTAATAACCATATCAGGTATTCATTGTGGCAACCTTATCATCATCCATTTGACCATATCGTTAAATTAATTGAATCTACGTTGCCGCTGCTCAGTCAAGTTCTCACTATCCGGGAGAGACGGCGATTCGAATCGATTCCTATCCAGCTGGAGGGGTATTCCTAAACACAAACCCTGCTTCCCCCGTCAGGGTCGCAACAAGTCACCTTTGGTACAATTCAGGAGTCGCGGGTCCGAACAGATCGGCATTCTCAGAGAACCACTCTGCCAAGGTTGTTCGGGACTCTAACCCGCCTTGGACTTATGCCAATGGCTCTCCGCACATCCTTACTACCTCCAGAGTGCCGCCACTGCTCGCGTTCCCGGCCTGAATCGAGCTACTAGGCTTCGCGGTCGGAACGACTTATCCGGCCAGCTAAGTGTTAGGCTGCGTTCAACATGACATGAGGACGTACAGCGTATCGGTCCTTAAACGACTCAGACGGAGTCACTATGTTCAAACCTACACAAGACCCCGCCCGGTCTTAATTCATTATTTACATGGTTCTTTTCCACGATAGCAAATATAGCCAACCGTGATCCACCTCATCCTAAAGCTCGCAGGTGACAGGAAATCACCTGACTTCTACCGCACTAAGCATGGCTAAGCATTTATCCCGTCCTGGACTTAAATGGGATTCAGTGCGATATCTGGACAAGGAAGGATATATATATAATGCAGCAATTGGTTCCAACCAACTCCTATACTTAATGCATCATCAACAATAAAAGATACTCAATATATTTGTGAAAACATAGGAGGCTTAATATGCTCCGGGGCTTGCCTTTCAGGAACGAGGAAGGCTGGTGGTCAGGGCACTCGGGCAATTCCTCCGCGGCGACTGCTTCGTCGGCTACCTGCACCTCGGGTTCCTCCTCCTGGTTGGCTCCCTCGAACTCCAGCAACGTCACTCCCTCCGGCACACCTATTGCATGAATGCGCAAGATAAATATCATGGATGCACATGTACGAATGTCGGGGATGCTCGGGGAATGCACATGTTCGCTGTAGTTTGCACATTCTAACTTAAGCCCTATTCAAATCACTTTCACTTACCACGTTTATACAACCTAAGGTATAATTGCTCATCTTCCGTTAATGACCTAGCACCTGCACCTAAGCATATTCTCAAGTTAGGCTAACCCCTAAATAATCAACGAGAACATTGCAACCACATACACTCAAGCAATTGTATTTCAGCAAAATGAATACTATGTAGCGGTACAGTAAACTAGTTATAACTGGAGATTTATAAATCCAATTGATATGCAACAAGACAATCTGGAAAGCTTATAAAATTGTCTACAAAACATTTTCAGACCTCAAAGCATGATTCAAACCTTTACCAGGTCGAATTCATCAATCAACAGAAGTCTATCCTCACAAGGCAGAGAATCAGCAAAAACTGCAACCTAACTTTAAACAGCTGTAGTTTCTAAACTACTGGGCCAAATGCCCTCAAATTTTGACAGGAGCTAGATACATAGATTACCTACAACTCTTGTATTCAACTCAATCACAGAAAACCAAAATATCATGGGGAACCTTTCAAAGTCCCCAGATCTGTCCAGAGGGACATAATGCAAACAAATAATTAGCAACTTATGATGTAAACATATAATTAGACAAAACCAACTTTACTGACATATGACACATATCACAAGCACACCAGAAAGTAGGGTGTTCATCACCAAAACATTTCTTTTAATACCTTTCTTAATTTATTTAATTAATTAGGGAAAATAGTAAACACATGTGAAAGCTACACCATTAAATCTACAAAAATTACAGTAGACCCTACATGGTCCAAGTAGACTACCATAAAAATTTCACACCATTTTAGTAAGTACAACAGCCTACACAAAAATGGTAAGACAGAATGGCTTAAAATGGCATAATTAAGAAACCTTAGTGAAAAGTGTCAAGCAACAGATTTCATATTTTTCCTAGCATCTATAAGGTACAATGATACTACCTACCAAGTTTCATGGCCATAGGATTCATAATTAATTTACTAAAATTTACCCGAGTATCTACCAATGATAAAAGGAAAATCTATAACTTAAAAACTACACATGTAATGACTCCCAAATTTTAACTAGAGCTTCTACTATACAATACTAGCTTACCCACAAAATTTCACAATTTTTGGATCAAGGAAACTCAAGATATGATTTAAACAAGTTTGCATGCATTCAAAAACACATTTCAAGTTCCTATTTAATTCATCCAAAATTTCTACATAAAGTGCTCAAGACATATTTTTCTTAAATACTAGACCTAACTGTGAGTCTAACAAAATTGGAATCATTCAAATTGGATCTACAAAACAAGAGATACAAAATTATCAAATCAGCATTCAAAACTGCATTTTTGAACTAGCTTTTGGAGTCCCTAGCCACTGACATGTGGGACCTGGGTGTCAGCTGACCCCACCGGTCAGGGACCGCGAAACAGAGGACACGGCTCGCTCGTCGGGAATCCGGCGGAGCTCGCCGATGGCGGCGTCTCCGGCAACGATGACGGCACCAACGCGACCGCATCGACCTCCCGAACCTATCAAGCTACATGAATGGACCTATTGCCGATGATCAAGACGACGGCGACAACCATGGTGGCGAGGGGGTTCGGCTCGACGGCGTGACGCCGGAGCCGGCCATGATAACCCAATCAACCAACACGTCGAGCTCCTACATGCTACTACGAAGCTAGCGCACAAGTTTACACGGCGAAAGGCCGGCGGAAGTGCCCCGGCCACGATGACAGGGCACGGCGGCGACACTCCGGTGAACTGCGCGCGGCGTTAGGACCTTACCAAGCGCACCAGGCAAGCTAGAGAGAGCTCGGTGATGCAATGGGAGTGCTAAGGAGCTGTTGTGGTGGCGAAAGAGTGGCAAGGCGCGAGCTCGTGCCGTCAATGGCGACGGCGGAGCCGCTGCTGCTGCCGCGGTGCTTCGGCGAGCGGAGGAAGCAAGGGAAGCAAGAAGGAAATGTGGCGCTGGTGGGGGCTCACGGACGCGCTGCGGCTTCAAGTGGAGAACACCATCAGCGGGTTCAGGCCAGCCACGGCGCGTGGCCTGGGCGGTCAGTCGGCCGTCGACGCGCGGCGTACACGCGGCCGTTGTTCTCTGAAACCGGTCGCCACTGTAGCACGTCTGAAACGCCGATTCAGTTATCCAATGGCGACTGACAGGCACAGTTCCACGATGATTATCTCCTAAACCGTGCTGATCTGGCTCGAGGTGTAGTTAACAAAGATGGAGATCTACATGTGGGCTACAACTTTCACAATTGGAGCTCGAGCTGGTTCGGCTTGGTTTGTGAGATACAATGCTCCAAACATCGACACATGAAACTGAAATTGCACTTAGGACTTAGAAAATTTTTCAACTGTTGATTCCACTTTCAATTCTTACTTGTGGGTCATTTTTGAACATGTTGTGCACATTTTCATGAGATGGCCATAAAACAACTTTTGTTCCATATATAATTCTCTACAACTTTGCTTTAGGTTGCTCAGACATGCAAACATTCTAAGCTACACTTTTTAAACAGTCAAACTCAGGAGCTCTAGGGGTCCAAATTGGTCAACCATGACTTGGAAACCTAATTAGGCAAAATGATCAACATGAACATTGTTCCTAATGACATTCTAGGTGTAACTAAGTTACTTAGGATGATTATTAGCCCCACCACACATTGGTCACACACGAATCAAGCAAGGTATGTACGGAAACAATGAAGAACACATGAAATGTTACAATTGTTTCATAGTCATGTTTCACACGTTTCATGATCTTGTTGCATAGTATTAACTAATCTTGTTTCACTAAGTGAATGGCACATGTTGCACTTAAGTGTTGCACACTTTACATTTCATAAAAGAACAACACACACATGAAATATACAAAACGTTGCAGTGTTTCGAAATTATGTTTCATGTGCTATAAGTTCACGAAGGGATGCATGATGCTCATGTTCATGAAATGCAGTGCAAATGTGGAAGCTAAACACCTAGGGTGTTACACTTAGGACCCTAAAACACACTTCTCGGGATTGAGTTTGATGTCGTTCGCTTGAAGTTTTGCAAAGGTCTGCTCAAGATCGGCGACGAAATGGTCGGTCTATTTGGATTTGACCACGATGCCATCAACGTAGGCCTCAATGGTCTGCCTAATGAGGTCCCTGAAGCACCTGAGCATATAGCACTGGTATGTAGCCCTAGTGTTCTTTAGACCCAACGGCATCACCCGCCAAGCCCGCACGTCGAGCACCACAAGAACCTACCCCAAAAGTGAGGGTAGCTCAATGACATGATCAACTAGAGTTGCTCTTCGTGGCTCCCGCGGGGCAAGCATAATGCCCCTCACAAAGCAATTCTCTAGAGCACTGCACAAGCTTCTTGCGGGCTTTGATGGAGACCACCACCAAGCCATCTAGGAGGTGGCAACCTCCAAGAGTAACAAGCACCACCGGCTTGCAAGACGACCACCTAGTGCCACTCAATGCAACCTCACGATGCAATCGCACTAGAATCGCTCACTCACTCGATCGAGAACACTATCAAGCTCAAGTGAGTTAGAGGGCTCTCAAGCACTACCACATAAGCCACCAAGGCTCTAGTGTGCTCAGCAAGCAGCCCAAGGCCGAGAACCCCTTCTATTTATAGCCCCTATGAAAATAAAGCCATTGTACCCCTTCACTGGGCATAGCTCGGGGACCAGACGCTATGGTTAGATCGACCAGTTGCACCCTGCCAGCGTCCGGTCAATAGACGCACGCCATGTGTCGCCTCTGTTCAACCATAGTTGCTTGATCTCAACGGTCAGCTGCCACACGTCAACGGTCAATCGATGACCGGACGCAACATAGTGCTAAGACCGGATGCACCTCTGCTAAGTCTGATCGTTTCTAGAGAGGTCCCATTCATGACTGGAAGCGTTCACTGGTTCACGACCAGATGCAGACCCGCTAGAGTCCGGTTATTTCCAGAGAGCTCCCTGAGCCTCTATTTTGTGACCAGACGCATCCACTCCTGCATGAACGGATGCAGTACCTGAGTCCAGTCATTCTCCAAATGCCATGCGTCACAGCTGTTCCTTACGCCACCACGTCAGCGTACGTCAGTACTGACTGAACGTAGACCTTGAGCATCCGGTCACACTTCGCACTAGCATGATATTTTTTTAATTTTAACTTTGGAAATTAATTTTAAATCTAACATGGTCTATTTTAAAAAAAAACTAACACTTTTGGCCATGCCTATTGCCCTGGTGCGGCCAAATGCCTGTGCCGCGCCATGCATGGTGGTGCGGCAGAGGGCTGACATGGCGACGACCAAAATCACTGACCGCTGACTGGGGCAGGGTCTGCCGCGCCACCGATCTTGGCGCGGCACTGCCGCGCCCTGATCCATGGTGTGGCAGAGCTGAATAAAACCCCTGCGGCTAGTCCCAGCCCTCGCCCGGCCCTCCATTGCCGCCACCCTTCCCTTCCATTCCTTGGCTGCCTCCCTCCCTCCTCGTCCTCGTGCAAGGTAATGACGCACATTTTATTTTCGTTTGAATGGTGGATAGTATATTATGAATGGGAGCTAAGTTTAGGAGGAAAAAATTATGTTTAGGAACTATGGTCTACGGTTTGAAGGAAGATATTAGTTTGATTTTGTCAATGTTAAGGTTAATTATTTAGTTAGAAGTATGTTTACCATGTATATTTTTGTTGTTATAATTGTCGGTTATATTATTTTAGTTGCATTACAAATGATTATATTTTACATTAATTTGCGTTGTTTTGATTGATGTTTAATTTGAACCATTTTATTAGATGGAAGACATGTTTTGGGAGCAGTTATGGCAAAGATGCCCCCGTCCCTCCTGAACTCCCTATCCCTAACTGTGACTTGTGGTCGTTCGACCGACGTGTTTCAATCGAGACATCTGGACACAGCAGCTCGTTGTTTCTACACGTGCAGTCGTTTTAATGTAAGTAATTGTTTCCATATGTTTTTTCTTCTTCATTTGTATTACTAGGTTACTAATATTTTGTTGGAATTTTGTTGTGTAGGCCCATGAGAGGTGTTTTTTCTTTTAGTGGATCGACGGTGCAGACAAGTTTGACCCCAGGTACCTCCTTTTCGACGATTGGTGGAGAGGGCGACATCCACGAGAGCACTTCGAGCGGTGGGTTCCACCTCCCCCTAACCCCCCTCCAATGACAGCTAAGGAGAAGCACTTAGCCATAGTTAGACAACTCGAGGAACCTCCTCTGTGCCATTGCGGAGACCGAGCCATGATAAACCCTAACAATACGTTGGAGTTTGTGTGTCCAAACAAGCATGAAGTAAGTGCAAAGTGTATGTGTTGAAATGGTGAGCTATATGTGTCATGTACTAATGTCATGTTATTTAGGTGTATTCAATGGTAAAGTGTCATTTCAAGGAGTGGTTGTATGGTCCTAAGAACAAATGGCCTGAAGAACCTCCAAAAGCAAAGCAAAAGAAGAAAGAAAGGTTAATTTACAAAGCACCGCCAGTCAAGTGCGAATGTGGTGTTAAATCCAACCATGGTCTAGTCCTTTTGGAGCTTGGAATAGGCCATTATTGCTGGCCATATGATTGACTATGATGAGGTTGGTTATTTTTGTGGTAACCATGGAATCGTATTTTGTTTCTTTTGCTAAGACATATATGATATAATTTATCATTTGAATAGAGCACTAGGAAATGCAGGTGGGAATGTTATGATGGTCAAGCTAAGTTCTTGGATGAACTGAAGGGGAAGCAAGTAATTGCACGAAAGAGGGGATATGGACCTAACTACTGTCAACCTTTTCGTTAAACATCACAAAGACAAGATGTGTGAGTTTGCTAGACAGCGCGGTATTTGTAACCCGATCGACATTGGGCTTGTCAAATGGGGATTGGAGAGACGGATGACATTAGAGCAGGAGAGGGAAAGGAAGGAGGCAAGGGAGGAGACAAGAGTACAGATGCAGGTCTTGAACGAGCATGTTGTTTCATTATGTGCCAGTGAGTACTTCGAAGCCTTTTTTCCATTGCCTGATTTTAAATGTAATATAGTCGTGTTGCTAACTGATTGCATTTTATACATGAAATGATTGAATGTAGTGAGGACTATATTGCAGAGGTGGCTCATGCAAGGTACAAGTAAAAGAAGTTAGATGAGCATAGAAAGTGAGCTAGGTCGCATCGTTGAATCACCGATTGTGTTATCTAATGAGGGGGACGAGGATGAGGACGACACTGCCAAACTCAACGAGCTCATCACTCTAGCAGAGGCGGGCTTGCAGGTGGAGGAGGCTGAGGACAACACTGACAGACTGAGCGAGCTCATCGCTCTAGCAGAGGTGGGCTTGCAGGTGGAGGAGGCTGAGGACGACACTGACAGACTAAGCAAGCTCATTACTCTAGCAGAGGCGGGCTTGTAGGTAGAGGAGGATGACTGACGTGTTCTTCACTCAGGCCATAGAGGCCGCAGATGAAGTGAAGGCTGCTTACTATAGGCAAAAGGTAGATCAAGGCAATACAAGTGAGCCTAGCCACAGCAATAGGGTTGTGGTTGAGGATTGGTACTCGGACGATGAGTTGCTTACTCAGTATGTTTCTGACTGAGGGTTTTTAATTGCGCCGACTGATAGTTCCATGCTTTATTAATGATCAATGTAGCTATGTAGTAGAAATTCCATTGTGTTGTCTTATATTCCATTTGAACTACTGATGTATTATACCCATGTATCATGTACTCGGATTACCCATGATCGATCTTAAGTGATCACATTGTTTGTATCATGCGTGCAAAATTTCTAAAATGAACGTAATCGAGTGAAATTATCTCGAATACACCACCGTAGACCACTGGTTCGGCCGCACCATAGCCTAGGTTCTGCCTCACCAGAGTCCATGGTGTGTCAGTGCCATGCCATACTAAATGGCGTGTTAGTGCTGCGCCATAGATGATGGCACGTCAGTGACGCGGACAGACAACATCCAGCTTCAATTGAGTTGTTGTCGGTGCTGTACAAAACTACAAGTGGTGCCACGACTGTGCACAAGTTGAAACGAACATGAAGCAAATAAATGGATGACAAGTTGCCACATAACATTTTCATTAGTTTATGAGTCTGTAAGTTTTCAACGACAATATTTGTTCGACATAAGTTCGACATAATGAACTAAGTCCCTAGAATGTAAGGATCCCTCGAACGCCTCTTGGAAACCTCATCGTTCGGTGGAAGAAGGGGGTCATCATACTCCACCTCAAGAAGGGGGTATAGCTGGTGCAACATGGAAGGGGTCATCGTGTTACAAATTGATAAAAAAGGGTTAGAGTATTCAAATTAATAATATTCAGATTAACATTATGTAGCATTGCAAAATTTGAACTACTTGTTATGCAGTACGAACAAAATATGAAATCACCTGCTACCCTTGTCTTCTATGCTAGCTAGCCTTGTGACCAGATTGTTTGCAAATGGAGCAAAGATTCCTACCATGGGTCTCATTGAAGTCTCCCCTACCGTACATGTCTTTGTCGTACCCTCTCATAGCGTCCATGTCCCCCTTGAGTCACTTCTTCTATCTCCTACCCTTCCCTACCTTCATTAGATCCAGATGCGGCACATAGTCATAACCATTATAAGGTGGCCACTATGTCGGGTCAAGGTATGGCTCGAAGCTCAGCTCCCAAATACAAACTGGTGTTCGAATGGAGATATAAGGGTGACATATATGGTAGATCCTCATAGTTGTATCCACGAACCCTGCAGGCCATGATCATATGAGAGCAAGGGGCATGTATGATCTGAGGGATGTTGCAACTGCACTCTACCTTTTCAAGATCAACTCAGTAGTTTCATCCACCATAATGTTCACTGTCCAAGCTTGTGCCACCCTTGCCCCATACACTAAAGATATGGCGGCGGGGTCCATACGGCTTAGTGGTGTGCGGCTTGGCCAATTCCTTAGCCTCCTTCAAATGTACAGCTCTGGCCTTTCCAAAATGCCCCTACTTAGCTATATTCCTCTACGCAAGTTCTCACCTCTTCACAAAATATTCGTTGCACTTATGAAACGAGAACTCAACAATTCCAGACACAGGCAACGATCAAACTCTAGAGAATACTATGGTTGAAGGACTCCGAGGAGTTAGTGGTCATGATGCCATACCTGAACCCCCCCTATCATATGCTAACGCCCACTGAGCCTTTTGTTCCATCTGTGCCTCTACCCAGGCCTTTCCCGTTGCATTTACCATCTTGTCTAGTTCTCTCTTTGTCTCCTTGAACTGGTGCTCTATACGTACACAACATAGAACCTTTACCTTGTCACATACCTCCTGCTTCCAGCTGATGCCGCTAGAAATTAGTGGCAAAGTGTCTCATGCACCTATCTATGTACTAGAGATGGGAACCCATCTATATGCTCAGCTGCTGCATTAAGAAGCCCTACGTGATGGTCCGAGATCAAACATATAGTGCGAGTTGGGCCAAGCACTTGCACACGTAGAAGCCGCATAAACCAAGACCACAATTCATTGTTCTCTCCCTCTGCTAAAGCAAAAGCCATGGGTACTATCTGGTCCTCAGGATCAACAGCAGCAGCCATCATCAAGGTGCCCCTGTACTTTCCTATTAGGAAAGTGCCATCAACAAGTACGACTGGCCGACAAAACTAGAATGCAAGTTCCGTTTGCACGAACGACCAGAACACACGATGGAGAACATGCCTCAATGGGTCCCAAAAAAACATCCCTCTGGTGTCCACAAACCATTTCAAGCCAGGGTTGTAGTAATGCATTACACATAAGATGTGGGGCACCCTATTGTACGCTTCCTCCCAAGTACCCCATCAAATCAGCTAGAGCAATTTGCTTAGCACGCCAAGCCTTTTTGTACGTCGCATCATACCTAATGAATCTAGATATGGACTACTATAAAGAATACACCGAGATGTCATTATTATCATCAATGAGCCCCAATATACGATAGGCAAGGTAACGTGTAGTGAGCTGCTGATAATTTTCCTTCCCCCTATTGTCTAGGCAAGTGTGGGGTTCGACAACTTTAGTTATCCTCACTTGCCATCACTCTGTCTCTTTCATGCATTTAACCTCCACATACAACCGCTTTTGCATATCACGTGGTACCTTAATTCCTGGTCCAAATGAGTGATGATGTATGGCCTATGGTGGTACACAACATAGTCCTAACGGAAGAGTTTCATCTCTGACATTGTGTTGAATATCATCCCCTTTCTAAGGGTTTCTTTCTCATGGTTATACAATGAATTCCTACACAACTGGAGACCGGTGTCACAAACTGCCATATCCGTCATGCTGACATCCCTATAGTTTGAAACACCCATGAAAGGTACGTTCTTAGACCTTAGTTGCTCAAGCTCAGTCGCTATGTAAGGTGGTGGTGGAACATACTGCTGCGCTTCGCTAATTCTGGCCCATGAATCATTGGGGGTATCATCTACAGCCAAATCTGTGACTAGTCTACCCTAAGCCTAGATACCATGCAAAACCTCAATTGGTACTGGTAATGGCATAGTATGAATCGATACTGGCATGGCATCAGTCGGTGTTGGCATAGCATCTGTACCTCCTTGGTCATCATCAAAATCGTCTGAATCACTGCTAACTACATCACCGATCCTGTCCTCCTGCTCCTCCTCTTCTTGTTCAAAATCATTCACATCGAAGTCATTGCTTATACAACCTACTGTAGTTGAATGAAACTGCTCCTACATCAACTGACCATCCAAATCCATGTTACCCTGAGTTGCTTCCCCTTTGACCCCCAATTCTTGCTCATTGCCTCCAACACCATCAATGGACGGGCCATCCTAAACACCCTACATCCTATACCATTTCTCCACCACCACCTCCGCCATGGGCACATTGGAACCTTGGAGAACCCTAGTGTAGCGGGACTAGTTAGTAGGGTTGTGCAAGGGCATGAGGACATAGTGTGCCCTAGTCTTCCCAGTATTAAACCTCCCCTTCAGTGTGAAATCACCATCAAACTTTGCATTCAAATGGACACAAAGGTCGTTGAAGCTAGGAGGTTCATCAAACCATTCCAATTCTTCTTCCATATCCTCAAACATACTATCTTCTCTCCTAACACTTCCTCCATACAAAACTCTAGCACAACTGTAACACCCTTGGTGTTAGCCTTGCATAAATTGACTTGCATAGCATGAGCATGAGCATGAGCATCGAGCATTCATATATAAGCATTTGCACTTGAAACATTTGATTGAAACATATGCAACAATGCTTGTTATTTCATGTTTCCTAGGTATATAAGCTTATGATCATGAGTGTATACATGTAATTGGTTGATATGAGTCACAAAAACATATTAGCAACACTTAGGTTAGCAAATGGAACATTGTTCATGAAGGTCACCTTTCATGATCAAGCACTTAAGTGATGTTACATGAGTTGACCTGGATAGCCCTATGTGTGACCAATGCATGAAATGATTGTGTGACCTTGCAAATAGCTTAAACATGTTTAAAGTATCATTATGAACAACTTTGGTATTCATGGTTAAGGGCAATTTGGTCACTAAGCCCTAGTTTGAATGTATACCATCTTTTGAATGTAGCATATTTGACCAAGTTTGAACTATGTGCCAGAGACTTTGCATGTAGGTGGTCACTAAAGCAAAGTTGTAGTATTTGATATGGGGAACAACTTTTATTTTTGGGTCATGTGATGATAAGGTGCATAGCTTAGTCTTTTGGAGCTCACAAATGCATTGCTTGCTACACTTAGAAAAAATTTCTAAGTCTGGGTTTTAGACGGACTGACGAGCTGACCTTGGGGATGATTTAACTTGGTTTTGGTTGCAACTTAGCACACGATCCTTGAAGAGAAAATGGAGCTGGTACATTAGTCTTTAGTTTCAGTTTAGGAAATTTTAGCTAACAATTCACGGATTTGGAGTTGTCGTCGCTGTAAAACATGTTGTTAGGCATTACCATCGCACGACTAAACAATCTGAATCGCCGATTCAGAGGTCGACCATCAGCAGAGCTCGCGCACTGCGTGGAGCCGAGGCACGCTGCACGTTGTCGGCGCCCTGTCCCATGCGGCCAAGCCAGGCCAGGGCCGGCCTTTATCGCCCTCAGTGTCTGCCCGAGCTATCCCACGCTGCCATTTTGTTTTTCTGCCCCTCTGTCGCCATAGCTCTTGCCCGCAGCAGCAGCCAAGCACTTCCCCACCACCGTTGTCGCCCTTGCCGGCGCCAGCTCGCCCTCACCGCTCCTCTGTCACCACAGCCGCCCCGTCGTGCTCGCACCGTCCCACCGCACCTGCTTTGCTTGCTGTCAACGCACGGTAAGATTCTTTGGCACGCACGGCCCTTGCCATAGCTCCGCCGCTACACTCTGTCACCGTGGTCCGGCCAACTCCGACCACTGCGTGCCATGATAGAGCGTGCCATAGGTTCACCATAGTTCGTTGATGCTCGTCCGAGCCTTAGTTGGAGTAGCCGTGGCCACCGCCGGCGTAACGCCGCCGTCCAGCTCCGCCGAGTAGCCATGGTCGTCGCCTCCGTCCTTCGCGTCGGTCATCCGCCCACCTAGATAGCCACACGTGCGCTAGGTCAAGGAGGTCACGGTAGTCCAGGTTTCGTCGCCTGGAGAGGTCACCGCCGGTGAGGTAGCGCCGTCCCGGATGTCTCCCCTATTTTTGCGTCGCTGACATGTGGGTCCAACTGGCGCGTGCGGCCCGGCTGTCAGCGGCACAGATTCAAAAGATAGGTCATTTGTTTATAGATTTGGTGCAATCTTTGAAAATTTGATAAGTTGGGCTATGTAGATTCAAAAATTGTGAAATAAATTTGGTAGTGTTCCTTAGGAAGTGTAGTATTTAAGAAAAATGTGATATTAGCATTTTCAGTAGAGTTTTTGGAAGATTTAAATTGAAACTTGAAATATGTTTTTGAATGCATGTATACTTGTTTATTTTATATCCAGAGTTTCTGTGCTCCAAAAATTACGAAATTTTTGTGGCAAGCTGCTCTTGACATGTATGAGCTCTGGTAAAAGTTTGAGAATCTGTGCATGTATAGATTTGTAGTTATAGATTTTTCTTTTATAAATAAGTAATCCTTGTATGAATTTTTATAAATTATTTATGAATCCAATATTAATGAAATTTGTTGGAGGTTGTCCTCGTACCATAAGGATGCTAAGAAAAATATCAAATCTATTGCTTGACACTTTTCACTAAGGTTTTCTAATTATGATATTTTAAGCCTTTATGCCTTGTCATTTTTGCATAGGATGTTTTACTTAGTAGAATGGCATGAAACCTTTACAGTAGTCTATTGGTAGCATTAGTAAGGCACCGTAAATTTTTGAGAATTTATGATGCACCTTTGGTATATGTTTATTATTTAACCTAAGTATCTAAATAAAATAATAAAGGCATTTAAATAAATAGTTTGGCTCTACCATTAGGTTTTCTTGAGTGTATTTGGCATGCTTGAACTGTTGGTAGACTTTGTGTTGTAAAAATTTGAATGCTTACATGAAGTGAAAGTATTGTTGCTTTATAATTCAAGTTGGGAGGGTTTTTGGATAGATTTGGTAGTTTGGTGTGTGGCATAGTGAAAATGATGTTTGCTAGTAAAAATGATTAATAACAAAGTTGTAGATAACTTATTCATTTATCTTGTGTTAAAATTTTAGAGCAATAGGCCAAAGAGTTTAGGAGTTATAGCTGTTTAAAGTTAGTATTTCTGAATTACTTGCTCTCTGGAAATTTCTGCACAGCACTGGATTGATTGTCTGTTTTTGTTAAGATAATTTGTGAATTAGCTTTTGGTGATTAAATAAGAGTTGTAGACAATTTTATAAGCTTTCCAGATAGTCTAAGATCACCACCTTTGGATAAGTAGAACTTCAGTTATGAGTAAAACAATTAGTTGCTATTCTATAGTGAGGTACATGAACTGCTGAAGTGTTTGATTGAGTAATTAAGAAGAGATATGCACATACTTAGTAAAACACGATACACTTGTTATTACTTCAGCACCATGATGTTATGAATACATACAAGAATGCATTCATCACATATCATCATATTATACTTGTCACGCATACATTCGCAATACCTTATGCCATATTCACGCATCTAGGATCGGAGGAAGAAATAACGTTGCTAGAGTTCGACGAAGTAGAGGAAGGGGACCAGCAGGAGAATCCTCAAGCCACAGCTCCCAAAGGCGAGGAGCAGAACCCAGAAGAGCTTTCGGAGTGCCCTGATCACCGCCCCACTTCCTTTCTGAAAGGCAAGCCCCGGAGCATTCTAAGTCTCCCAGTATTTTACAAATAATTACTTAAGTTCTTATGATTGATGCATTAGGTTATAAGAGTTGAATGGAACCACTTGATGCATATAAATTCTTTATCCAGATATATACACCGTTAACCCGATGTAGATCCAGGATCGAATATATGCTGGAAACTTTACTTTCAAACTTAATTTGCTTCCGCTTTTGTTATCAAACTTGGTTTGTAATAACTTTGTTTCATACTCTGATGATGGAAATGTATCTGTGAACTTTATGTAATATGTGACATGTATGTTGAATCATGTACGATCTTGGTTGTTGTAAATCATTTATCGAGACCCGTCGGGGTACTCGATGGACTACCGGGTTTATATGGGTTCAAGTATGACAAGTGCGACCGCTTGCGGGCTGCCATTGTACTTATACTCTTATAAATTGGTCAGTTCTACGACAACAACAATCCATCTAAAAAAGCATTTTAAGAAACTTTATCAAGTCGTCAAAATCGTCGTACGTAATGTCCATAGTAATATTAATACATATTCTAACTATAACTGTACTAACTAATCTAATATTAACATCTACACAAGGCTAACTACAACAACTAATTAGACTAAATCCAATGTATAACTAGACTCAATAACTATACTAACTAAACTACCTAACTTTACTACCTATACAAACTTACTATATTACCTATATTAACTAAACTAAATAACTTTACTAACTCTACTAACTACACTTTAATAATTTTACTACCTATTAGGGGAGTACCTCGCTGCAGCGCGCTAGACCGGGCTGGGAGGCGCGGGCGTAGTCCTCGGTGAGCAGCCGCTGTGCGTGGCTAGAGGGGGTGGCGCGCCAGCGTGGGGGCTCGGCGGCCACACCAGGCGGCCGGCGGCCATGCCGTGCTTGGCGGCGGGCTGGCTAGCGTGGGTGGATGCGGCCGTGGCGGCCAGGCGGCCTTGCTGCGCTACTCGGGTAATGGCGGCTGCTCGACCACTGGCAGACACGAGCAATGATGGTCGGTTTTATTTGGCTCTGCCGCGCCACGAATCAAGGCGTGGTAGTGCCGCGCCAAGATCGGTCGTGCGGTAGACCCTGCCCCATCAGCGATCAGCGATTTCGGTCACCGCCACATCAGCCCTCTGCCGTGCCACCATGTATGGCGCGGCACAGGCATTTGGTCACGCCAGGGCAATAGGCACGGCCAAAAGTGTTAGTTTTAAAAAAACCGACCGTGTTAGATTTAAAATTAGTTTTCAAAAAGTGTTAAGATTAAAAAAAATTCACTAGCATCCTGGTCACAAGACCGAGACCCGCGCACACAACTGCCGCTACTAACCAGACGCGCCGATCCTACTAAGGCCAGCGTCCAGGTCACTCACAGTGACCTCCTTTCGCCTCTGCTTTTTCACCAAGTTGATCCATTTCAACTCCAACTCCTTCTCCTTTGCAAATGTGCCAACACCACCAAGTGTTCAACACCTTGTGCACGTGTGTTAGCTTTCACAAACATTTTCCAAAGGATTAGCCACTCAACTTACCATGCCACTCGATCCTAGTGATGATGCAAAGTTAGATCACTTGAGTGGCACTAGATGACCGATATGCAAACAAGTTTGCCCCTCTTGATAGTATAGCCATCTATCCTAAACCCAGTCATAAACTTCTCTACTCACCTATGACCGGTGAAATGAAATACCCTAGGTTATACCTTTGCCTTGCGACATTCCATTCTATCTCCTCCATTTTGGATGCAACACATGCATCAACCAATCACCAAATGATATGATTCACTTCATATCATCACGTGACCGTATTAGTTCATCAGGTCTTGACTTCACTTGCTTTTCACCGTTGCTTTCATCCATCAGTGCCAAGTCTTGCTCAAGCTTCACCGCCATGTGGTCCATCACTCCAAAGCCTTCAACTTGCCCTTCATGCTTGTAACCGGTCCATCAAGCCAAGTCATGTCTTGATCTTCTCCACCTTGATCACATGACTCAATGTCATGTCTCGTGTGCAATGAGCTCCTTCATCATCACATGTGTGAGCTTTGCAACATTTCTGAGCCATTTTCACCTTCATGGCATATGTTACTCACACACATGTATCTATGGACTAATCACCTATGTATCTCATATAAACACAATTAGTCCACCTAGGTTGTCACTCAATTACCAAAACCACACAAGGACCTTTCACCGAGGTCAATCAATCCTTCGCAATTGCTCGTTCTCACTATGGGGACAGCATCGATCTGGAGACGATGAGCCATGGCTTCATGCCTAGTTATGAAGTCCATGAGCTGGAGGAGATAGAAACGGCGGTGGCTCCTCTTTCGTAGGACCTAGAGGATAAGATCGAAGGCATAGTTTTCCACAGAGGGGTTAGTTAGTTCAATAGGTCAGTCGATCATTCTTGTAATCAGCGGACAAGTGTTGACCCTTGTGTATCATTTAAACAAACTTGTTATTTTGTTTCGTTTGACCAAGTCTGTTCTTTTATTTTGGTGTGAACAGATTTGTTTTTTCTCCCTTTTTATGTGTGAAAAGGGGTTCATGCATTCTAACCCTTCCATTTGTTAAGATCATAGAGCTCGAGGGTACGAGGGAAACTCTAATCACGCTGGTAAGCAAGAGTGTCGTAGCCACTGGGGCATAGGTTTCTCATAGTTCGACTAGCCTTGCTTAGTCATTCATTTCCATAGGCCTTGCTACTAAGTTTAACGTGAGGAAGGGTGCCGGGTGCGATGACTATTTTAGAAAGGGTGTATGTAAACCCTTATCAGCCCTTGAGTGAGACCCAACCCCTTGTCATTGCTGGGGTCAGGTGTCACTAAAGATCGAGAAGAGGATAGCGAAACTAGTAGGAGAAAGCATCTCTTGTTTTCATGCATACCCCCTCCCTAGGATCTGTGTCATTGTTCTATGACTACGTGTTTGGTCTCCTTGCTAGTCCAACTTTCCTTGAGCCCCCATGCGTAGAAGGGGTCCAGTCAAGGGTCAGCTCATCTTTATGAGCATCGCCCCATCTGCGGTTCCGCAATTAGAGGGGTTGAGCTAACGTCGCTTGCCTTGCTGGCTTGAGTGACGTGCTCGATGAGCTCACTATTGGGCATGTTTGAGTGGAATCTGAGTCTATCATTCGTGATGGGGTCGACATAGCCCTCATGTGGCATTCCACTACTCCTTAACTCACCTCCCGGTAGATGCCCATGTTGCTCTAGAGAACGACTCAGGTGGCCCGCTGACCTCTCCTCAATGGAGATTCTATGGGCTTGGTTTGAGGTAAGGATCGAACAAGAAGGTCGAGATGACCCTGTCCGCTTCTAAGCGGGTCGGACAAAGGCCGTTGGGGCTCATCTGCATTTTATCCCCTAGCTCTGTTCAACATGAGATGGCCTTGAGCCCTTGGTGGACTAGCCTTCAAACCTCAGTTCAGGTGAATTCCCAAGTTCGGGTCGGGCGGCTCGAGCCCCCAAGCCTCGTGGGGCTCAGTGGGGGTCAGGCCATGTTTTATGCATCACCCCGTCCATGGTTTTCACAACCAGAGGGGCTGAGCTAATGACACTTGCCTCGATGGCTCGAGTGTCGCACTCGGCGAGCTCGCTAATAGGCATGTTCGAGTGGAATCCGGGTCCATCATTCATTGATAGGGTAGGCATAGCACTCATGTGGCATTCCACTGCTCCTTAACCTGCCTCCTGGTAGATGCCCATGTCACTTTGGAGAGTGACTTAGGTGGCCCGCTAGCCTCTCCTCTATGGAGATTCTGTGGGCTTGGCTCGAGGTAAGGATCGAACGAGAAAGGTCTAGATGTCCCTGCCCACTTCTGAGTGGGGTTGGGCAAGGCAGCTGGGGCTCATCTATGTTTTCCTCCCTTAGCTCTGTTTGACACAAGGCAGCCTTGAGCCCTTCATGGGCCAGCCTTCAAAACTCAGTCGGTCGCTGCTCATATTGAATGAGACGACTACCGCTTCATGACATGACGTGAAGCATTGTGATGCAACAATTGCATATACAATGCTTGGATGTATGGATGAATGGATGAATGAATGAATGTATGAATGCATGCATGAGAATGGATGAATGAATGATCATGCAATGGAAAAGGACAGTGGGGGTCGGTAAAGTTACCTCGATGGCTCAAGTGACAGGTTTGGGGAGCTCTTACTAGATATGTCCGTGTGGGGCCCAGGCCCGACGTTCATGATAGAGTCGGCATAACCTGCATAGGGCATCCCACTTCTTCATACCCATCTCTTAGCAGCAACCTGAGCCATATGACTGACCTAGGTGACCTATCGGCCTCTCCTTGATGGAGATTCCACTGTGGGTCCATCCAAATTCTTTAGGGAAGGTAGAGGCTAAAGCTCAGGGTACGGGGACAAAAACTCTAATCATGCTGGTGAGCAAAAATGCCATAGCCGCTAGGGCGTAGGTTTCTAGCAGTCCGACCAGCTTTACTCAGAGTTTATTTCTACACACCTTGCCTCTAGGTTTTAGTGTGAGAAAGGGGTCGGGCATCGAGAATGTCTACCAAATAGACACTCTTGCCAGCCCCTGAGCGAGACCTGACCCCTTGCCATTGCTGGGGTCAGGGGCTCGATAGCGAAATTAATGCATGTAAAGTAAGGGTTACCCACCTCTCGGCAGTGGCCTGAATCATTCGATTGACTTGGGTGGCCCACTAGCATAGGACTTAACTTGATGGCATGAGTGAAGGGTTTAGGGAGCTCTTACCAGATATGTTCGAGTGGAATCCAGGCCCATCGTTCGTAACAGGGTCAGCATAACCCGCGTGGGGCATCTAGCTGCTCCCTACCTATTCCTCGGTAGCAGCTAAGCTATTCGGTCACTTGTATTGCCCTGCTAGGATAGGACTTACCTATGGAGATAGAGGATGAGAACATCCCACGCAAGAATTTAGTTAGGCAGATAAGCCAGGCGGCGAACTTGTAATAAATGGACAAGCACTTAAATTTTGTTATAGCCAAATAGCTTTTTAGCCCTTCTCCCCTTTTTGTATAAAAAGGTTAGTGCATTCTGACCCTTTTCATCATTAAGGTCATAAAGCTCGGGTGGCGGGTGAGCAAATTCTGATCACGTTGGTGACCAAAGGCACCATAGCTGCTAGGGCATAGGTTTCTCGCAGTCCGACCAGTTATACTTAGAGCTTGTTCCCCTGCAACCCTAGCTCCTAGGTCTTAACTTTCTAGGGGGTTGAGCATAGAGAAAGTAGGCCAAGTGGATAAACTCTTAGACGCACACCAACACTTCTCGTGACTAAGGCCAAAAAAGTCCAGGGTGTGGCAAAAAACTCTAATCACACTGGTGAGCAAAGGTGTCGTAGCTACCGAGGCGTAGGTCTCTCACAATCCAACCAGTTTTACTAGGTGTTCTTTTTTGCAAACCTCGCTTATAGGCCTTCATGTGGGAGAGGGTCGAGCATAGAGAATGTCTACCTAGATAGGTACGCTCTTATTAGCCCTCGAGTGAGGCTCGACCCCCTGCCATTGCTGGGGTCAGGTGTCACTAAAGGTTAGGGAGTTAGATAGTGAAATTGATAAGAGAAAGTGTGTGTTTATTAAGGGTAAAAGCGATGTAGTTGCTTGATATTCTAGGCATTGATGAAGACTCCACCGCCGATGGTCTTGAGCTTGTAGGCGTCCGGTTTGAGCACCTCTGCGATGATGTATGATCCCTCCCATGGTGGAGAGAGTTTGTGGCGGTCCTTGCTGCTCTAGACTGAGGTGGAGGACCAGGTCTCTAACATTGAAGGCCCGACCCCACGCTTGACGGCTATGGTACCAGTGCAATGCTTGATGGTACTTGGATGAGCGGAGGAGGGTAACATCGCATGCTTCATCTAGCTAGTCCATGGCAGTCCTCGAGGGACACCTCAACTTCCTATTTGTCGTACGCCCTGACCCTTAGTGCTCCATAGTCGAGGTCGATCGGGAGGATAGCCTCACCGTAGACCATAAAGAATGGTGTGTAGCCAATGGCCTGGCTGGGGGTCGTCCTTAGGCTCTAGATTACCATGGGAAGCTCAGCGACCCATCATCCACCAAACTTGTTCAACCAGTTGAAGATCCTAGGCTTGAGGCCCTGTAGGACCATGTTGTTTGCGCACTTGACTTGCCCTGTTTGTGCGGGGGTGCACTACGTTGGCCCAATCGATGTGGATGTGATATTCATTGCAGAACTAGAGGAACTTCTTCTCGGTGCACTAGCATGCCATTGTCCATGATAATGGAGTTCGGTACTCCAAAGCGATGGACAATATCAAGGAAGAACAGCACGGCTTGCTCGGACTTGATCGCAGACATCGGTCAGGCCTCTATCCACTTTGTAAATGTATCTATGGTGACAAGCAAGTGGGTATAGCCCCCAAGAACTCTTTGGAGAGGTCCGACCAGATCGAGCCCCTAGATCACGAACAGCCACGTGATGGGGATCTAGAGTGCTTGGGCCGGTAGGTGGGTCTTTCGAGCATAGTACTGACACCCTTCATAGGTGTGCACAATCTGTTCGGCAGTTGGCTACTATGATCGACCAGTAGAATCCTTGATGGAATGTATTTCCTGACTAGGGTTTTAGGCGTGGCATGGTGACCGTAGATCCCACCATGGATATCGCTCAGCAATGGCTTCCCTTGCTTGATGGGATGCAGCGCTGTTGGATCCTAGTGTGGCTTCAGCTTGTAGAGTTCGCCCTCAACAAGGACAAAAGACTTAGCGCGATGTGCGAGCCACCGAGCCTCCATCTTGTCCATCTATAGTGCCTCACGGAGAAGGATAGTTGAGGTAAGGCATCCTCCAGTCGGCCAGAGGGTCAGGCTCTATCGTTGAATCGTCATCAAGCTCCATGACCTTCAGGATCGGATAGAGCTAATGGTTGGTTAGCCCCTAAGCCTAGGGCAAGCAGCCCATCACCGGCTTGTTTTGGCTCCTCATAGCAGATCGAGGGTTTGTGTTGATCGCTGACAAAGATACCTGTCGGCATTAGCTCTTGACCTGGACACCACCTTCGCCAGCACGTTGGCTACCTCGTTGAGACTGCCTCAGGATGTGATTGAGCTCGAGGCCATTGAACTTGTCCTCTAGCTAGTGGACTTCTCAGCAGTATGTAGCCATCTTAGTGTCATGGCAGCTCGACTCCTTCATGACTTAGTTGATGACCAGCTAGGAGTCACCCCAGATGTCAAGGCATCAGATACCCAACTCGATGGCGAAGCAGTAGGCCATTGATGAGCACCTCATATTCAGCCACATTGTTGGAGGAGGGGAAATGGATGCAAACCATGTACCTCATGCGTACCCCAAGGGGTGAAATGAAGACTAGCCCTATGCCGGTGCCTTTCTTCATCAGCGATCCATTGAAGTACATTGTCCAGTACTCCTGGTCGATGACTACTAGCGGCATTTGGACCATGGTCCACTCTGCAACAAAATCAGCCAGCACTTGGGACTTGATGGCCGTCCAGGAGGCATACGAGATGCCTTGTCCCATCAGCTCAAGTGCCCACTTCAGTGATTCTTCCCGTGGCATCCTGGTTTTGGACAACCTAGCTGAGAAGGGAAGGACATCACGACCATCACCGGAATGTGACTCAAAGTAGTGGCACAGCTTCCTCTTGGAGATGAGGATGGTGTACAGGAGCTTCTAGATTTGAGGGTAGCAGGTTCTGGAATCGGATAGGACCTCGCTAATGAAGTACACTGGGGTGCTGTACTTTGAGGGCATGTCCCTCTTCTTCTCGCTCCACCACCAGGGCAGCGCTTGACCACTTGCGTGGTGCCCACAATGTAGAGCAGAAGCGGTTCTCTGTCGGTCGGAGGGACCAGGATCGGAGCCTTCATCAGGAGTTGTTTGACTATGTCAAGCGCCTCCTAGGCCTCGAGCATCCATTCAAAATGGTCGGCCTTCTTTAGAAGCCGATAGAGGGGGAGACCTCATTCGCCAAGGCGCGAGATGAAGAGGCTGAGCATGGTGAGGCACCCTGTAACTCAATGTACCCCCTTCATGTTCTGAATCGGGCCCATCCTTGTGATGGCTGAGATCTTCTCTGAGTTGGCTTCGATGCCACACTCAGAGATGATGAAACCAAGCATCATACCCCACAGGACCCCAAAAACACACTTCTCGGGGTTGAGCTTAATGCTATTTGACTCAAAATTTTGTGAAGGTCTGCTCAAGGTCGGCTACAACCTGGTCAGCCCATTTGGACTTGACCATGATGTCATCCACGTAGGACTCAATGGTTTCGCCCGATGAGGTCTTCAAAACACTTGAGCATACAATGTTGGTACGCAGCCCCTGCGTTCTTTAGATCGAACGGCATTATGATGTAGCAGAACAATCCAAATGGGGTGATGAAAGATGTCATGAGCTAGTCAGACTCTTTCATTTTGATTTGATGGTACTCAGGAGTACGTATCAAGGAAGCAAAGGGTTTCACACCCTAAGGTAGAGTCAACTACTTGGTCTATGTATGGCAAAGGAAATAGGATCCTTTGGACACACTTTGTTGAGATCCATGTAGTCAACACACATTCTCCATTTCCCACTCTTCTTTCGTACAAGGACGGGATTGGCTAACCACTCTAGGTTGTATTCTTCCCTGATGAACCCTGCCGCCAATAGCTTCGCGATCTCCTCACCAATGGCCCTACATTTCTCCTCGTCGAAGCGATGTAGGTGCTGTTTCACCGGCTTGGAGCCTGGCCTGATCTTTAAGGCATACTTGGTGACTTCTCTCGGAATGCCCAGCATGTCCGAGGGTTTCCACGCAAAGATGTCTCTATTGGCGTGGAGGAAGCCAACGAGCGTGCTTTCCTATTCGGTGACCTCCTTGGTGCCCTCCACTTGTTCAAAAGACCTGGCTGGCCGCTTAGGGTCAGGTGCTTCCTTGATGACCTCCTTCCTAATGGCCGCAAGCTCTTTGGAGGCGACGATTGCCGCGTCGTGATCGCAGCACTCGACCTCGCATTCGTAGGTGCGCTGGAAGGATGTGCCGATGGTGATGACCTCGCATGGTCTCGACATCTTCAGCTTTAGATAGGTGTAGTTGGGGATGGCCATGAACTTTGCGTAGCATGGATGTCCTAGGATGGCATGGTAGGTTCTATGGAACTCGACCACCTCGAAGGTGAGGGTCTCTATCCTAGAATTGGACGGATCCTGAAAGGTGACTAGCAGATCAATCTGCCCAAAGTGGCATGACCTGCTTTTGAGGCACGATGCCGTGGAAAGACGCTCTGGTCGGTCGGACGCATGATCGGTCGATGCCCATAGCGTCAAGCGTTTCGGCGTACATAATGTTGAAGCTGCTGCTTTCATCCATCAGTACCTTGGTGAGCCACTTCATGCCAATGATAGGGTTGACCATGAGTGGATATCTCCTAGGTTGTGGGACGCTCTTGTCGGGTCGCTCCAAGGGTGTGCGTTGGCTGGCATTGAGCTTGCATCGTCGGGGCAACAAGCTTTCAGCTTGCTGCGCCTCTGCACGCTCGAGTAGCGTGCGAATCTTACGATGGGCCTGACGATCCTCGGGCGTTACGGGCCCTGGAAGCCCACAGAGCAAGGCTGCCACAACAGCGATGTTCAGGCTTGCCCAAGCAAAGTGTGGGAGGGCTTCATCGTCCTCGATGATCCTTCGGTTCACATCGCAGGGCATGGCGTGTGCACGTCCACTGTGTCTGTGGCGCTCGATCTCTCGATCGAGCTCCGTGCGTTCCTACTCGAGCTAGAGTCGTGCTTCCTCGAGCTCTTGGTGTCGGGCCTTTAGCTGCTCCATCCGCAAGCGGGCTGGAGCCCATGTATCTCCCTCGACCTCATCATTGAGGTCATTTGTTGGGGTAGCCTCCTCCTCGTGGATGCTTTCGATATGTCCCTTGAGGGTACCTACCATAAAACATTCACGAGAGGGGTGATGGCTCCCCCTTCTGGAGTTAGAGGTGGAGGGCGACTCCATTTCTTCTGTGAGGAGGTTGTGGAAAGACTCCATGACATATTCGGTCATCCCTATGAACTCGTCATTCATGGGGAAAGGAGGCGCGCGTTGCGCCAAAAGGTGGCCAACGGTCTCTGTGGCGTTGTGGAGACCGAATGGGAGCACTGTCGGGGTGCTCCAAATGGGGTATTCCGGAGAGAGTGGCTCCCCTTTGGCAAGCTGCGCCATGACATTGGCGAACGAGAAGGTGAGGTGGCGTAGGTCCTCCTAAGACGGTCGGGGTCCTAGGAAGGCACCGAGTTGGCGCTCTAACCTCCCATAGTCAAAGTCGAGGAGCTGGTCGCTTCTGGGGGCGCGGGCCTCCGGTGCGTGCAGCTGTAGCTCCTCAAG